>NC_142173.1:35159029-35255463 GCF_029865625.1 Vigna umbellata | reverse complement strand
TCTACAATCTTCTCTTTAATAGTTGTGATCTAGATTGAAGGTTAATCTTTTGTTCCCATTAGCATTCTTTCCTCCTGCCTTTTTCTAGCAACGTCTTCTTGCCGCATTCTGTCTCTGTTTGCAGCCGACATTATGGCCATCTTGGTTCTTTTTCCAACCCTTTTCTATAGCACTCATTATTTATTTATATGTTTTCCTAAGACAACCTTTCCTTGTTAATTATGAATATATAATGAATTTTGAGTATTTTTTTTCCTCTGGCATTTATATTTATGTAGTATAAATTATATAAACATTAGAATATATCACTTTAATTGCCATCGTGCTGTGTTGCTATTTGATATTGATAACTATGCTATATGGTAAGTACGTAACTTGGTTTTGAAATCATCTGAAAACTTCGATGCAGTTCCTTGTAATAAAAGCCTCAATGAGAAAAGGAAAATCCATGGCCATGTACTGTGTCTTCATGCACTTATTTTTTACCTAATTTTAGTCACGTGTATTGAGTCACTAAGTTAAAGATGTTTTCAGGGTTTTAGTTTGGTTTAAGGTGCTGATTCTTTAGGAATTGACTTCCTATCAGGAGAGTCTGAGAGGGTGTATTACACAGCTGTACGGCATTGTAACCCTTAAGGGATACTTCTTTGTAGAAAGTGGTAGAAATTTGTCAGTTCTGGAGACAAAATAGAGGATGATAGGCACTGTTGAAGGAAAAAAAATTGTAATTTCGGAACATGGGAGTGGATTAGGTCACCTTGACCTGTTAAGTATGATGCACATTGGGTGAGATTTGGTGATTAGGGTTAAGATCTATCTGGATGTGGATTAATGCCTAAGTTAGCTGTACAGCACTATCTTGTTAGGTGAAGTTTGCATTCACTTGTATACCATGATTCACATCTAATATATGATCTTCATGCTACCCCCTTTAATGTGGGACTAAATGCTTGTAAACGGTGGAACACCAGTCCAATAGCATGTGACAGGATAAGCTCAATAAATCTTTTATGATAGACTCTAATACTAACTTCAACTGAGGAAATAAAGAATTATTTTATTGATAGCAATCACATTCTTTAAAATGAGGAAATAAAATTTGCTGAAATGAATAGGTGATTCAAATTTTATCTTCATATGGAATTTACAACATTTTCCCTCAAGTGAGTAAATGAATATCAATGATTCCCAACTTTCCTTTGCTAGTTTAAGCTCTCTAGGGACATGGGTTATAACCACAAGACCTATGTCAAGATTATATTTGATGAAGTGCTTGTTAATTTCAATGTTTGGTTTTATCATGTTGTCCTGAATTATGGACAATGCTCATGGTTGACTTGTTATCACAGTACAATTGCATAGGGATGTTAATCTTTATTTTAAGTTCGTCTAGTATGAGTTTCATTAATAGTCCTTCATACACACCTTGAGCATGGGTTTGAGATTCAGGTTGTGCACTAGAACAAGATATTTTATCCTATTTTTTCCTTCTCTTGGTTACCAGACTTCAAGAAACATACAAAACCTAGAGATACATTTTTCATTCAAGAAACATACAAAACCTAGAGATACATTTTTCATTAGTAGCATAATGTGTATAGCCCGAATGAGCATATATCTTTAGGGTCAAAGTGTTTTCTTTTCTAAACAGTAGCCCCTTTCTTGGGTTTGATTTCAAGTTTGGAAGAATATTGTCAACTGCTTGCTTTATGTTTTTCTATTGGATCACGCATAAAGTGACATACCAATTGCATAAGTAATACCTCGTCTCGAATGTAATAGATGAATAAGTTTTCTTACCAACACTTGATATTGGGTGTTTCTACAAGAGAACTTTCTTTAATTCCGATTTTTTGGGATTCTGTTCAATAGGAATTCGTGAGGTTCTACATTCTAAATTGTTTCTTCGAGGAAGTTAAGTACATATTTCTTTGGGTGATGAAAATCTCTAATTTAGAATATGTTGAAAGTCCCACATCGACTAGAGATAAGACAAATTTAGAGTATATAAGTGGGTACAAACCTCATTTTACAAGCCGGTTTTGTGGGGTTGAGTTAGACTTAAAGTCCACTTCTTAACATGGTATTAGAGTTAGGTTACAGCCTATCCTAGCGAAATTTGTTTGGACATATTGTTCCACCCACTATAGGGCCACTATGACCATCCATTAATGTGAGCCGGTTTTGTGGGGTTAAGTTAGGCTTAAAGTTCACTTCTTAACATAATAGAAACCTCAAAATAAGGAAATACTTGAGGTTTTCTAGGTCTTCCATTTCAAGTTGGGTTGCCAACATTTTCTTCAAAGTCAATGTTGTTTTACCATCTTTTACAATAATCATATCATCTTTGTAGCCCAACATATAGTGATTTTTTTTTGTAAGGGAATGCCTTATGAACAGAGTATGATCGCCTTGCCTTATGGGTGCTATCATTTAATGGGTTAGATTGGATGGAAAAAGGAGATACAGAACCATACACAGAAAAATATTTTTACTTCAGAGTTTCCATAAACAGTGCAGCGACTGACTTATATTCATATTAAAACGAAGACTATGAAAAGTCTACTGAATTTTACGGTGACAACCTACAAGTAATTATTAACTCAAAGTTGAAGAATTGCTGATTTGTTTTCGGGATTAAAATGACAAATGTTGGTATTGACATTGAAACAAATTTTTAAGAGTGTTATGTACTTTTTTTTAATACAAGATCAAATTGGCTTTAACATATGATTCATGTCGACATTAACAATCTATAATGTGTAAATTTTTGGTTTTTTATTTATTTCTCTCTACCATTCAGGACGTGGTGTATGTCTTCTAGGAAGGCTTGACTTTTGTAGCTTATATGGTCGTTCCATCCTATGTTCTGTTCTACACACGTTACTATATACATATGCATTTTGTGTTTGGAGATTCCATCCTTTGTTTTTTTGATACAAGTTGCGTGGTAGGGCTTGGTTTATTTCCTTGTTCTGTTTTAAATCAAGGATACAACTTGTGACCAGGATTCGTTTAATGGATATTTCATTTGTATCAAGACTGTCTTTCTGTGAGAATTTGTTTGGTTTTTATGGTTAAACTGTTAAAGTCGAAAAATGGTAAAAGAGAAGTTGTAAGTCTAGCATTATAAAGGACTAACATTCTAACAAATATTACAGCATTTCCCACAAGAAAGCAATTCTATTTGAGCTGGTTGAATGTTCTGTGGGGACTGGAGTGATGCTTAAACCTTGTCCTACTTTTCTCCTGTTTAATAAAAAGCAGGATTTTTGGTGGCTTAACGAGAGTTTTGGGGCCTTGGGTGGTCCCACCATAGTGGAGAAGCCTAGGAGATATTCCATTAGGATGCCAAAGGTGATGGGTAAAAGGAACTGGCGCATAGGATTGAACCTCTTACAGTGAGCATGTTTGGTACACCATATGTGGCTAAGCCTGATAGGTCACCCAGTAGCTAAAGAATGATCCAAGACAGGTTCTTGAATGATTTTATTATGAACACAGTTGTTCTGCCAATGTGGCAGGAATACAACACAAGATACCTCAGCAAACAGGTCTCCCGAGAGGACCTTAACTCTCCCAAACCCTTTTCCTCCTAAACTTCAAAAAACTAAAAACAACAGCCTAAAACAGACTATATATCATAGTCTGTTTTAGGCTATAGGAGGTTATAACTGCCTCCTTTATTTATTTCTCCTATCAAAGTCAAAGGCTTTGGGAAGTAAAGTCAATATTTTATTTATCCGTTTTCTGTTGTCCAGTTTCTAATTGTTTATGGTCAAAGCTGACACATTTTTTCCATCCTTTTACTGGCTTTTAGTATCACTGTTTCCAAGAAATGGCAATAATCTGGTTTTAAGTTTGGCAGGGAATGGAGTATAAAGTATGGGATTGGTTAGATTTTAAGTCTGCCTAAACTGCTGTGTCGTGGTTACTTAATTATAGTTAGTCTTTTAAGTCATTTATGTTAACCTTGTAGTGCTCATTAAATTCTGAAGGAGGTTGCTATATTCTTTTTCTCATTAAATTGCTAACAAGATTGCACCCTCTGCATGCAGAAAAAGAAATATTGATTCTTAATCTCCCATTAAAAATATGAGCACATTCTACTTTTTTCAGAAGTATGATTATGTTATGATATGCTGTTATTATTGTATTATAGTTCACTAGTAGGCTTGGAACTTGGATTATTACTCCAGGCACCATCTCTTGATATCTTTCAGCTAAGCTGGGCTCCCTTTTCTTGTTGCCTCATATTAAATCTATAGAGAAAGTTGTGTCTAATTTGTCATCAAATTCTCAAATCAAACATTGACATGTGATGTGAATGTTTTTTCCAGCATTAACCAACCTCCTTTACGGATGTTGTAGTGCGTTTTATTTTAAAATGTTCGCAAATCACAGCTGATTTAAGACCTTGGACAATAATATAAGAAACTTGATATTAAGTTATATATGTGTCTGTGTATCGTGTATTATAATGTAACGTATTGTTTCTTTACATTGCAAATGCTGTCGAGAAGGCTTGAAACGTTGGTTATTACTTAGTAGTCCTGCCCTACCTTTTTTAACTTCTGATTCCTGTTTCTTGTTGCTTTATGTCAAATGTAAAGTTCATGATGCTCAATATCCCTACTTCATACTGGCATATTTATAAGGACTTTAAAATGGTCATACAACAAAAGAACTCTGATTCATTATATTCTTATTGTTCACATTTTAATGATAAATTCTGATACTAGTCAAATTTATGCCTGACATCTAATTCTTCTTTTCTTTCTCTTAGAATAATTTCACATCTACTGCCAAAAACTGAGCCACCATCCTAAATTGGTTTTACACTAAGCAAAGAGTGAGCAACCGATTATGTTCCTGCCAAGATCTGTGTATAGTTTTTTATCTGATATTACCTGGAAATAGCAACTAAAGAAAGAAATACGATTGGAAATAAGCTAACTGTTGATTTTAATGCAAGTCAGGGAGTAATGCTTATTGGATTTCTTCAGTTAGGAATTACAATCTTACGATGAATGATTGCACCAGTGTGTGAATTTTACAGTTTATGGATACTGTCATTGAATGGTTCTCTTTCTTGGATCTCAGATACATGCGTCCATGTACTTAAGCTTTATTTTGTTTTAATATTTCAAATTGTTTGAACAGGTTGTTTCTTCTGGGCTTGGACAAGTATGGGAAAGGTGATTGGCGAAGCATATCAAGAAACTTTGTGGTGACAAGAACACCTACACAAGTTGCCAGCCATGCCCAAAAGTACTTTATTCGATTAAACTCCATGAACAAAGATAGAAGGCGATCCAGCATACACGATATCACCAGCGTTAACAACGGTGACGTTTTAGCTCCACAAGGACCAATCACCGGTCAGACGAATGGTGCTGCCACCAATTCTACTGCCAAAGCAACCAAACAAGCCACCCCGGCCTCAACCGGAGTGCCAGGAGTTGGAATATATGCTGCTCCTACCATTGGACAACCTGTAGGAGGACCCTTAGTATCTGCAGTTGGCACTCCAGTGAACCTTCCTTCACCTGCACACATGGCATACGGTGTCAGGGCTCCGGTTACCGGTGCAGTTGTACCTGGTGCACCGGTAACTGTGAGTCCTGTCACGTACCCTATGCCACATACATCTGCTCCTCACAGGTGAATTGCTGCTAAGAGGCCTTAATGTACAAAAGCAACAAGAAACTAGTGGTGGCTTCTGCAGTTGATGTATTCTTTTCTAGACAATTGCTTTTTGCTTATTATATGCAGCAATGAGTTATATGCATAATCAGTCATTTCAAATAAGCCATGTGAGGAAGCAATTGAATGTATCCGCATAGGCTGCCATGGAATGCTTGACAGCCTTGACATAGAACAGCATAAACAGTACGGTTGTTTTGCAGACATTTCATTGCTGTTGTTAAACCGTGCTACAGAGGAGGGTTCTATGGATTTCAAGTGTAAATTATTGTTGCATTCTCTTGGTTTTTGCAGGAAATATAAAATGTTCAATCATCTATCTACCTTAATTTCACGTTTGTGTTGAGTTACTGCAATTGGTACAAACTGTCATATAGCATTTTCCATTGCCCATCAAAATTTAACAAGATTAAGTTGATCCTTTGAGATATTTAAAAGCACTTTCAAGAAAATTTGGCAGAAGGAAAATTTTTATTTTCACAGGAACATGAAATTGAGAAACATATTTTTTTGCAAATGCTTTCTTATTTTGAAGACAACAAAAAGTTTACCCTTATTGGTTTTTAAATCATTTTCCACAAGTGGAAGACAACTTTTCAAAAGGTTGGTTAGAGTTTTATAATGGTCCGTGATTGTCACTCAACTTTCAACTGAAAAAGTAGAAGCCAATATTAGACTTCTGTAGCACAGAAATGAGAAAAGCAAAATTTGACTTTGGTACCATTCACGGTTTAATATTCTTTCAACCATTCAATCTTAGATTGGGTGTTATATTCTAGACTGAATAATCTATAATACACTTATGGATTCAAAAATGATACTTTTTGTTATTTTTATTTTAGTTATATTCAAAGAAGTAAAGGGAAGAATTGGAAAGTAAAACTGTTTATTTCAAAACTTTGAGGATGCGTAAAGAAATTGAGGGGGTGCTGACCGCAACTTAATTGGAAAGTTTGATACATGTGATTTCAACTAAAAACGTACATGTTTCAAATTTACGTATTTGTCATATAAAAGTAGTAAAGAGAATTGTCCCAATCATTATGATACATAATATTTATTTATCTATAAATTCATGAATCAATTTTTCCAATTATAATAAATGCTTAGAAGAAAAAGTGAAAGTATTAAAATTATGTTTTCCTTAACTTATTATTAATTTATGGGTTAAATATAATTTTGATCCCTAAATTATTATGCTTTTTTTTGTCTATCTTTCAAACTTTGATCAATTTTCATTCTTTTCTTTTTAGAAAGTCACTAATTTAGTCTTTTACTATCAATACTATTATTTTTTTTTTCAAACATGGCAAACAATGTACCACCTTTTAAGACATGTGTATGGTGTCACAAGATTGGCAAGATAGCTTAGTGGAAACGAGTGTGTCATGTCTCCAACCTGGTAAGATCGCAAAACAGTATACTGTTTTCCTAAGTCGACAAGACATCTGGATAGCTCGGTGAAAAGTTAGATTTCTCAACAAGAAATCCTTAGAGCTCTATAAGGTGCATCAATAAGTCAGATACTTTAATGGTAAGTCCAGACAGTTCAGTAAGGTTAATAAAGAACTCAAATAGTTCGGTGGAAAGTTCAAATAGCCCAGTAAGGTGTATGGGGAACTCTGATATCTTGGTGGGAGTTCCATATAGCTCGGTAAAGTGTATTGAGAAATCAGATAACTCGATGAGTTGTTCAGATAGCTTGGATAACACCTTGTCGAGCTCTCTTGATTTTCGACCAAGTTAACTTACTTCTCCATGCACTTTACTGAGCTATTTAGACTTCTCACCGAGCTATCTGAGTTTTCAATTCACCTTACCGGCCTATCTGGACTTCCCACCGTGTTATCTGATTTCTTGATGCACCTTATCGAGCTTTATGAATATCTTGCCAAGCTATCCGACTTTTCACTAAGTTATCGAGATGTCTTGACGACTTGGGCACACAATACACTTGTCTTGCATACCTTATTGGGTTGGGGACATGACATACTGTTTGCTGCTGAGGTATCATAGTGACCTTGGGACACAATATAATTATCTTAACGGGTCTGGGACGTGACTCACTATTTGCCAATAAAAACTAAACATGTGTCTTTTTAAAAAAAGAGAGATGAAAACAAAAAACGCATTATAAATTAGGAAATAAAAATATATTTAATCCTTAATTTATCCATAAACTAAAGGCGTCATATATTTACATATTTTTATCTCAATTTATATATAATTTAATGTTAAGTAACTTTTTTCCTATTTGAAAACCTAGTTCAATAAAATCCAGGAAAATTCATTGACGTTGTTTTCACTTACCTAAAATAGCTGTCTTGGCATCATTCTCACGTTTTGATTTCTTGGATTCGGATCACTTGCAATACACAAATTTAAAGTCGAAACTAATTAACAAGTTTCTTCTTACATTCACTGTATAAATTTTATCTTACCACATAAGAAGTTATAGTAATGGCTTATTATGCATCCTACTCTATCATTTTGGTACACCTTTGCACCAGTTTTGTTGTTGCAAGCTTTGGCAATGACTTGATAAGACCCAAGTTCTCATCCATTCTAGTGTTTGGGGATTCAACAGTTGACACAGGCAACAACAACTGCATCAAAACTTTGGCAAAAGGAAATCATTTTCCTTATGGTAAGGATTTCCCTGGTCATGTGCCTACTGGTAGGTTTTCCAATGGAAAATTGGTTCCTGACTTCATTGCCTCAGTGTTGAACCTCAAACACACTGTTCCTCCTTTCCTTCAACCTAACCTATCAGATGAAGATCTTCTAACAGGTGTTAGCTTTGCATCTGGGGGATCAGGTTTTGATGATTTCACCACTGCTTTAACAGGTGCAATACCAATGTCACAACAAATTGAATACTTCAAAGTTTACGTAGGAAGACTCAAGGCCATTGCAGGAGAACATGAAGCTAAACAGATACTTAGAGATTCTCTTGTTATTATCAGTGCAGGAACTAATGACTTTCTCCTCAACTTTTATGACATTTCCACTAGAAAATTGGAGTTCAACATTGATGGATACCAAGATTACGTGCAGAATAGAATTCAGAGATTCATTAAGGTAAAACATGAGTTATTTATCCCAAATTTTTCAATCATATTATCGCAACTCTTAAGATTTTTAATTTGAAAGAATTCCGCTAGACTTAAATATCACTTTTTAACATGGTATCAGAATCACCCAAAACTTATTTTAATAAAATTTGTTTTTTTTAAATATATTGTATATCTATCAGTGAGTATATTCGTTTATGGAACAGTAATCAGACTCATTAATATTTAATTGTATATTAAATATGTATATGTCTCGACATAAGAAGATACGTTGAAGATCTTACATCAATCAAAAATAAAATATGTTTATATTATATAAGCGGGTGAAAATCTAACTCGAGATTGAGTTAAATTTAAAATCTATTTCTTAACCTTTGGAGGAAAAAAAATTGTAGGAATTGTATGATATTGGATGCAGAAATTTTGCTGTATCTGGGCTTCCTTGTATTGGCTGCATACCTATTCAAATAACAAAGTCAGGAAGAATAAAAGATAGGAAATGTGTAGATGATGAGAATTCAGATGCAAAGCTCTACAATCGAAAATTGACACGGCTATTGCTTAAAATACAAGCAATGCTTCCAGGAAGCAAAGTTGTTTATACAGATATATATCACACATTGATCAACCTTATAAATCAGCCACAAAAATATGGTGAGTATATTATGGACATGTTTAGATTATATTCACTTTTAGTAAAGAAAAGTTGCATGCGTTGTTGAGAATTTGTTTGATGTATGAACAAAATTATATGTTTAACCAATATCTATTATACACTGTTTTTGACACTTTGTCACACAGGTTTCAAAGAGACGAATAAAGGGTGTTGTGGAACTGGGTTGTTTGAAGTAACTCCATTGTGCAATGAATTCACTTCAACATGTGATGATCCTTCAAAGTATGTATTTTGGGACAGTGTTCATCCAACACAACTTGTCTACCAATATATTGCCAAACACATACAAAGGGAAGTTCTCCCCATGTTTCAATTTCACAGGGATATATAGAATGTAACACGTGGTTGTTTCATACAGAAATAAATAAATAAAAACAACTTTTCTAAACAAACATGAAGGATGTGTTTATTTACTTTACTATTTAAATTTGACAGTATAACTATTGATGTTATTGACCAAGTGTTGATATAAATGAAAGTGACAAAATTAAATACTAAATAAGATAAAGATCCATGTCTTTTGCAAAGTTGAGTTAAAACTAGGATTAATTTTTATGAGTTCAAATATATATAATTTCTTTCTCGTGAACTTTTTTGAAAAAAAAAATCAAAAACTCAAGAATATGATGAGAATTAGGTTTATTATAGTAATAACTTAAATCGTTGTTACAACAAAAAAATGCCTTAACATAATAACACCATAATTACAACAACAAAGTAAAAGTTATTGTATACTTGAGACCGTTGAGAGAAAATTGATAAGACTCCATGTTTTTATTTTGACGTGATATATTGAACAAATGCTAATAAGAAAATAGAAAGAAAAAATGAAAATAGAGAGAAAAGAGAGAAAACTAAAACTCTGAAATTTTGGAAAACGATTTTTCTCCCTTATACTTAAGCACATTTAAGCTTTATATATGCTTTCAAAATTGGAGCAACTAGGTCCAAACATGGACTCTAATAAAGTTTAAAAGTACAATTACAAAGGTTCAAGCTAATATAATAAGTAAGATTTCTTTACAAAATTTCAATAAATATACGTCAACTTCTAAAAATGGTAAAACATAGAAAAGACTTCATCAAATCATATGTCCATTTTATATTTATCGAATCATATATCAATTCTGAAGTCTTTGAAAATGTAAAAATTAAAAGTAGAGATATTAAAGAGATAAAGAAATATAGAGAGACAAGAAAACTAAGTAAAAAAAAATCATTAATGCAATAATACACAAAGCCCTATTTCAATATTAAGATAGAGAGAAGTAAAATATGCTAAAAAATTATTACAATACTACATTGAGTCGAATTTCAAAATGAATTAATTCTCTTATGAATTTCTAAAATATGACTATACCAACCTGTTTTATCTTATACTATAACATCTAATTAAAGACATATCTAATTTAAATCCATACCTAGAATCTTAAATTTAAGAGTTGAATCTGATAATTGGAACATGTTGATGCTGTCATTTAAAATTCTCAATGTTAAACACAATCATATCAATTATAAAAATATATTTTTTTATTATGAACAATTATATTTACATAAAATTATTAAAATCTTATAAGATTTTTTTATTAAAACAGCATTTAGAAAATAAGATCTTAAAACATAATATAGTATGATGAGATCTTAAACTTTGTATTGGATATGACTTAAAGTAATAAATAGGACGGAGAGAAAATATATACAAAAGGTGAGTAATACTATAAGCATTAACTTTGGAGTTATTGGATGTTTAAATATATCACTGCTTAAATAAGAAAAAAATTGATTTTTATTAGTACTAAAAAATCAACTAAAAACCCATATGTTCTTATGTTCTTGTTAGTGCGTGTGCATGGGAAGTGGCATGCACGACCATTGTTACTGTTATAACAGTTAGAGTGTAGCAGTTGGAATTACTTCAATGAGTTAAACGTTATTCAGTTAAAGGTTATATATATATATATATATATAATATATATATAATATAATATATATATATATATATATATATATATATATATATATATATATATATATATATATATATATATATATATATATATATATATATATATATATATATATATATATATAGTAACTATGCAAGTAAGTCATGGCATCACGTTCATTCAGTCATATCATTCATCTGATCGAAGTAACAGAGGGAAAGAGAGACGAAAAAGAAAAAGGAATCTTGGAAGAAGGTGGCCACTGATTGTTCTTAACGAGTTCCAAGAGGATTTGAAGCGCAGCAATGAACTCCCAAAACCAAAATACCAACAAAGCCTAACATTCTCTCTTCTTTTTCTTCATGTTAGTTTTCTTCACCATCACTTTTCTTTGTTTTCTTTCCTTCTAATCGCTCTTTTTCTAGTATATATCCAAGCTTACCTGTAACGGGGTGTATCTACATTTATCACTTCTTTTCTTTAGTTTCTTTTTCTTCTCATCAGTTCCTATCTGCTATTCAATTTTACCTGTAATGGAGTGTATCTTGATCAATCATTCTAATTTTTCTTTCAATTACTATTTCATGGATTGTGTATTTTCTTTCTAATAGAATGTACTTTCTTGCTAAAAATGAAAAAGCTAGCTAGTATTGTTTCAAGGTTAATAATTTCACATTCCCTGATATGCTTTGGTATAATTTGTATGGAAGAGGACACTCAGAGCAACACGCATATAAATTTGCCAACCATGAGGGTTGAGGGTGTTCCAGATTTAAATTTGGATATCATGGAGCAGCAGAACACTGAAGAAGATTCGGAAAGAATGCAGCTGCAGAATGTTGAAAAACAATTTGAAACCAGGGAGAATCAGAATGTTGAGGAACATTTGGAAATCATGGAGCTGCACAATGATATCATGCAAGAGGAGAATGTACAAGAAAATTTTGTTATGATGGAAGCGCAGAATATGCTCATAGAAGTGCTGTATGCCCAAGAACATTTGGTTAGCATGAAACTGCAGAATATTGCCACAGAATTGGAGAATAGGATAATTGAAGGGCAGAACGCTGTACTATATTTGGAAATCATGGCCCTGGAGAATATTCTCCTGGAGAAGCATTATGGCCAAGAACGTTCAGAAACCATGGAGCAGCAGCAGAATGATGAAGGATATTTAACCATGGGGCAGCAGAATGTTCAGAAACTTTTCTTTGCCAAGGAGCAGCAAAATTTTCAGATGGATCAGCAGAATGATAAATCTCCTTTCTTAACCATGGAACAACAACATGATCTCATAGACATCTTAACCATGGAGGAGCAGTTTGTGTCAGCAGCCATTAAGCTAATAAATGTGACAGAACAATTTGCGACCATGGAGCAGCAAAATGCGCAAGAAAATTTTGCAGTCATGGAAGACGAGAATGTTCAAGAACATTCGGACATCATGAAACTGAAGAATGTTCTGATGGAAATAGAGAATACTCTCATAGAAGAGCAAAATGACCAAGAACATTTGGATGAGATCAAACTGCAGAAAATTTTGATGGAATTTCAGAACATTATCACTGAAGGTCAGAATGCTCCAGAATGTGCAGAAATCGTGAAGCTGGAGAATGTGGCAGAAAAATCACGAAAGCTGAAGCTACAGATAGGTCGTCGTCGATCGTTTGAGAAGACACAAGACCCCTGGAAGATCAAGAAACAATTACAAGAACATGATCTGAAAAGTTGGCTCCTCGTACCAGCAAATATGGCAAAGAGGTTCTTGTTACCTGTGATAAATGCTACTACTGATGAGATTAAAGAAGGGATTAAAGTTGGCATTTGGGATGTGAACACCGACACTCGGCACACTCTAACTCTCACCAAATACGTAAATTCTCATATTTTAACGATTAACTGGAACCATGATTTTATCCGGAGAAGGGACTTAAGGTTAGGTGATGTAGTTGGTCTTTTCTGGGATATTTCCAAACTGTGCTTTAATTTTTCTGTTCTTAGTAGGCGCTGAGAAATGAATGAAAGTTATGCAGAAATTTTCTAGTTTTATTTTTTATCCTCAACTTGATTACAGAACACAATTTTGGATGACTACATTTGTGGCAATACTTCTTTTTATCAAATTAACAGTATTTGGTAAGCTATTAACGATCGATCTATAGGCCAATAGATTATAGATTGATCGAAGTTTTTGTCAACCATTTAATGTACTTGTATAATTTGACGACTCACAGGAACGAAAGTATTGACTAGATGAGGGTTGAAATTTGGTTTCAATTAAAACTCTTGTCTTACGACCTGATATTTTCCTTGCCGTGAGTTTCATTCACTGAAAACTCAATGAATTCCTTGTCTGATGCATTCATTTGAAGATACACCGGTCCGAGACCATGGTTGATCATTTAGTAAGTCAACTAAATCTGGTTCATTTATTAGCAAATCGAAAAATTTTGAACTCGACCTGATCCATTACGGGTTGGTGGATTAAATGGGTTAGTTCACTTAATTACGGTTTTTTTAAATCCAAAAAAATTATAATTTTTTGTAATTCAAATTTAAATAATTTCACTCTAAAATTATGATAAATACCAAAAATCATTCAAAATAAAAAAATTAACATACAAAACTCAAAAACAAATCCAAAAAGCGAATAAAAAAATTTATAATATTAATAATTTTTGTGTCATTTATCTATTTATAATATTAGAATATTGAATGAATAAATTTATAATATTTTTCTCTTTTGAAATATTTTTTTCTTTATTCTCATTTATAATACAATAAAAAAAATATTAATTAATATGTTTGTTTCAATATTTATTAATTAAGCTTTATTATTTGTTTCAATATTTATTATTATGTAATTGTTTCAATATTTTAGTATGAAAAGTACTAATAAACATAAAACGATAAGCAGGTGAAGGCAGGAAGTGTGAAAATGCAAAAAAAAAAAATGAAAGCATAGTGAAACCGCACTTGAAAGTGCGACACCCCTAAACCGCATTTCGAAGTCCGATTGGGGTGAGCCGAAAATCAAATTTCAGCCTCCTTTAATCGATGTTCCAACTGCGCCACTGTTAACCGCATCTCCAACGGTGGTTTACGTGTTTACTCCTTGAGGTTTAGGTGTTTACTTTAAAAATAATATACTAACATGTAACTTTAGTTGCCTTCTTCCTCTTCCACTCTCCACAGCACCACCACCATTCTTTTCTTCCTCCACTATTATTGTTCACAACACTACCAAGCACAACCAGAGAAAACATACAACAGTGCACTGAAGAACTGAAGGAGTGAAAAATGAAAGTCAGAAAAATAACCGTGAAAGGGTGCATGTACAGTAACAATTATATTTAATATTTATACGTTGAGAAATCATTAAGTAATCATTAATTTTTGTTTGATTTTTAGTAAATAAAGAGCAAAAGTGTAAAATGAAAGATGTAGGGAGAAAAAGGTGATCGAGGTGCAGGATGAGAACTGCTATACAAACTCTTATTTATGAAACACCAACACCCTAGCTTAAATGGCTTGTTATCCTGCTCTAAACCATATAATATTTCCTTTGCATGTAATGTCTTTTATCCCACTTCAATTTATGAGAATTAGCTATTTTTTATAATATTTGTATTTAATTTTGTGACAACACATTTACAATTATGTTAAAAATAGGCGTCTCATTTTTTTCACATGTTATTTCATCATAAATTATCATTATTTTTTAACGCTTCGAGGCAAATATTTTTACGTCACAACATAAAAAATTTACGTAACAATAAACAATTTTTTTAAAAAGGGTGTTTTTTTATAATTAAAAAATGGCTAGCTAGGTGGAAGAATAAAAAGAGTATGAAAATAGCAACCTTCTCTCAAATGATTGGAATTGGTATGAATAATATGCAATCAAGTGATGATTAGCAAATCCAACTGTTGTTCACTTCGCATATTCTAGTGGTATATTGTAGAAAGTGCAAAGCCAATTGAAATTAATCAGATTATGAAACAAGCCATTCCCTAAAGTAGAAAAGCAAAAAGTTAACAAAGGAATACCTGGCCAAAATCCCTTTACAATAAATACAAAAAACTTATAATTAGAATAATTATAAGGTTATCTTACTGTAATTGTCTATATATATATATATATATATATATATATATATATATATATATATTTATTTATTTATTTTGTAATAAGAATAAAGTGTTGGGTACCGTTAAATTCTCTTACATTATTGGTCATTGGTTTATTAGTATAGAAATTTGCTTTTTTCCCATAGAAGTGTTCTTAAACAAATATATCACATTATAATGAATCAAAATATAAGTAAGGTTAATATATTTAGATATATGTATATATACTTAGCAGATGGGCATGACTAAGAAAGGTTGATGAATGAAAGTTGTAATAAGTTGTGCACTCTAATAAAGATCATTTTATCATTACTTTTTGTTATCTTATCGTTAGAGAATTTAAAGAACGGTAGCATATAAAAGTTTGAAAATTCCAGCTGGAAAAAGCTTTCATCATGCAACATCTTCTCACATTAATAAGCCCTTCTAATCTAACAACCCTATTAAGCAAAGAGTAATTAAAAAAGTGTACAACATAATAGCTCCACTTTTTTTCATCACTTCAATATTTTCTTTCCACTTTACACCTCCCTAAAATATCAAAATTAAATATCAAAACTCATAGATACAAACAAATTAATAAAATATGTATAAATCCACAATATTAAATCTGAAAAATAAAACAAAAAATAATGCCGAAAAATCACAAAGTTTTCGTCTATTTATATATTAAAACTTGCAATATTTCATAATCCAAGGACAGAGATCAGGTTAATAATGAAAATATAATATTTTACTTTAAAATATACAACAAATTATAAGTGATAATTCCAATACATTTAATAATTACACATTATTTACCAATCGATTCTATAAACAATTTAAATATATTTTCTTCTCTAAATCATCTGACATATATTGTAAAAAAACAATCTTAACAAACTTCAAACCCAAAACTATCAAATATATATATACACACACACACACTTTAGATACACTGATTAACCTGAATTTAATATTGAAAGATAAATTGAAAATTCACTATTCAGCTTGTGGAATAGTTAAGGGTTTGAGAATCATGCATGGAAATAAATAACTAATTTCTTAAAATTTTAATTAATTAATTAATATATTCCTAAAATATATTGGTCAATTGATCAACCACAATGGAAACTTGCTCATTAAGGTACACAACCTCTCTCTAAATTTCAAAAGCAACTCCTTTAAAAAAAACCATAGAGATTAAAAGATGACATGGATTTTTCTGTAGCATATTTTTCCCTAAAAGCAACCAATTAACCAGTCCACGTGGCTCTTATACCATCGTGAAGGTGCAATGCCAGTTGTTTCCATATATGATCACATTTGATGATGTAACCAAAGAAAAAGTGAAAATATTAATCTCTTTAAATACCTCTTCTGAATAGAGTCAAAATTACAGATTTTAGCCATGAACACCACACTTCTTGGAACTCCGCTCAGCGTAGCTATCTGTGATCAACTCAAAAACTCATTCAGCAGATACTACTTACCTGATCATCACCCTGCCAATGAATGCCGTTTGTCAACCACAACACCAAAGCAAAGTACATAAAACCTTCTTTTCTTAATTAACCCACATGTACAACGTTAAATTTTATCATGTGCAATGGTCTGATGAACATTATGTTTCAGGTAGAATATATTCTCTCATAAACAAGCTTGTTATTGGAAGGAAAGTTGATAGCTTTTCGCGAGAAGTACTTGAACACGGTGAGTAAAATTAAACATGCATGCACTTACAAGGTGGCAGAGGTTAATTACACAGTAGATTCTAGCTTTGAAGCATTTTGACATTTTGACATTGATTAACTTTCAGTGAGACTGGGGCCAACTATAAGTGAGACTGTTATGGGAAAGTTGAGTCTGGGTGCTGAAATTGTTCAGGTTGGTGGAGTGAAGAAAGTGTTCAACCATTTTTTCACTGTGAGAAATGGAGAGAAACTCTTGAAAGCTTCACAGTGCTATCTGTCAACCACATCAGGCCCTTTAGCAGGTCTTCTCTTCATTTCCACTGACAAGGTTTCCTTCTGCACTGAGAGATCAATCAAAGTATTTTCTAGTAAAGGCCACTCGTGCAGGCTCCGTTATAAGGTCATAAAACGATCATCTTTATTCTTAACACCTAACCTCTCTCTCTATATATTTCTCTTTATATCTCTCTTTTTGTTCTATCATATCTTTTATTTTTAGATGTCACTTTCACTTATCATTTTTCGACACGTAGCGATTAATAAATAAGAAAAATATATTTAATTTTTTTAGAAAGTTTCTGATGGATTTTTAGAAGAATATTATAGAAAATGTAAGGATTGACATTATTTTTACCCAAAATACTAAGACAATTACTCTAAGTTTTCCTCTTGTATAATCTCAACTTTTTTTTTATTCCACGTTAAACTTTGAAGGGTTAAAATATATATTTTTTTCTTAAATTTGGAGAGTCGAAATCTCATTGACCTCAAGTTTTTGGTAGCTATAATTAAAGACATGATAAAGAAAAATAAATAAATAAATGTCTCAGTCTTTTCCTTCATAAATCGAAATATAGCATTGACATTATCTACATTCGAAAATGATTATGTCTTTTCACAGGTTTCGATTCCCCTGAAGAGGATTAAGTACATGAAGCCAAGTAGGAATGTTGAGAAGCCAACACAGAAGTATTTAGAGATTTTTACAGAAGACAATTTTGAGTTTTGGTTTCTGGGTTTCTTAAAATACCAGAAAACTATCAATTATCTTGAGAAGGCGATTTCTCAAGCTAAAGCAACCCATTGTGGCTGAAGAGCAAGGCTTACTTTGAATATGTCTTCATGACAAGCATTGAAATATAAGAGAATGCAATAAGGAAGAACATAGCTTCATATGAGAGCCTAAATGCTGAAAGGAGAGGTGGTCACGCAGTGCAGAAGACAGAGGATGCATGTATATATATAGAATGAAATATATAAGTAATGAGAAGAATGAGCATAGTATATGCATAAATCATGTGGAAGTTAATGAAGCAAACTTCCCTAATTAAAGCTATATTTTGGTCTATTATAATTGGTAGATTACACCAAGTGTATTGTTGCACATGTATATTTCAATAATAATAAAGCAATAAATGTATTAAAAAACAATATACATCGACATAACTATATACTTTTCTATTTAAAATTTTATTGTACAATTTAATTTAGTGATTCAATGGCCCAAAATGTCATGTAATAATACTTTTTTTGGAGATCATATTTGGTTCAAATCAGTCTTCTACATTGGTAAACGCACAAGGTTTTAACTTCGAAAATGATATTGCAATGTGGTCTTGTATTTTCCGAGGAGGATGACAAAATGAATTTTATAGTCATGTTAATGGATAACAATGTTTTTAATTGTTGGCTGAAATCACATCTTCAATGACAAGGTATCGAAATCCTCAATTTCATTCCTAATTCATGTTGTAATTATCACACAACGTCTTTTAGATGATTTACATTCGTATTAAACATGTAATTCGAAATCCTCAATTCCATTAACGAGAGTTAACCCAATCAGGCTCACTTATTAGCGAACTGAAAAAATTCGAACATGATCTGACCCACCACAGATTAGTGGGTTAAACGGGTTGACTCGTTCACTCACCTAATTATAAGTTTTTTAAATTTAAAAAATTATAATTTTTTTTAATTCAAATCTAAATAAATTTCACTTTAAAATGATGTTAAACTCCAAAGACAATTTAAAATAAATAAAAAATATCATACAATCCAAACGTAATCTAAAAACAAGCACAAAAGACGAACAAATAAGTTTTTCATATTTTTTGTACCACTTATCTATTTATAATAATCCGCATAAAAAATTACATTTTTTTCAAACCTAACTCGGCTCAAATCCATGGTGGGCCGGGTTAGCTCGCGGATTACAACTCATTTTGAGTTGTAAAAATAATTAATGCATCTATTCACTAAAGTTTGATGTACAAATCTCTTTCAAATTTTCACCATTTTAATCTATGTGATACGATTAGTAGTAAACTTAGAATATCTAAACCTCTTATCAATGGAAGTATTTTATCTGTATATAAATTCATGTTCATCTCTAATTTTATCCGATGTGAGACTTTGTTTGTACCCAATATAAATCCCTAAACTAAGGGCACACTTTGAAAGGGGCACACTAGGGACACACCTTCCATTAACACTAAGGGCACACCTTCCACTTCCTCTTTCAACACACACCTTCCACTCCAATCACTTCCAATCATTGTGATTGAATAGAACGTTGCTATTGTGGATAATTTAGAGAAGCAAAATTTGGTGTTAATGTTGTTGCTAGCACCTAAAATGAATGTTCTTAGATGGACATTTTCTTCTCGTTTCCCACCCTTCTATGTACCATCTAGTCAAAATACCACTTGTGATTCATCACTCCACTCACATTCTTGATATCGTTCACCAAATTATTATTATCATCTACATCCCTATTATATTTCTTCATTCTCTATATTTAAATGCAACACTCTTCACCATAGTGACCCATTCTCTTTTTGAAAATCACATCTTCGTCTTTTTCATAAACTTTTTTAATTAATCATTGCTACGTGAAACTCCTCCATCCATAACTCTTTTAGATAATATATTTTTTCATAACTAACTCAATTTATTTTTTTATTGTTGTAAAAGCTGACAAAAATAGAATAAAGATCACGAACAATATATTTCCTGAGGCGTGTAGATCACTGTCCTTAAGGACTTATCCGCGGTGTATTGCGCAAGCCCCCCAGGATACAACAGAAACTTCTCAGAATTTCTGAGGATCTCAGAACTAGCAAGGATCTCTTAGAGAGAATAAATAAACCCAGAATATTTTAAGGAATAAAAGACAAGAGAGAAAACAAAAGAATTATTAGAATATGAGAGGAAGAGAAGAGTGTGAAAAAAGATGTGATTTGGAAAGGATGAAAGTGCTCTATTTATAGAGTTCATGGATCAGGCCCACTATCCAAAACACCTAAAATATCTTCTATTAAAATAAATGATTTTTTAATAAAATAAAGAACGTTGAAGCAAATTATAACGTTGCAGCGAGCCTTGCGGGAAGTTAATATTGGAGGCAAGAAGCTTGCGGTCCAAGCTCAGAAAGATTCTTCCGCTTTTGATGGAAGCACGAGACTTGAAGCTGCATCATTCCACCGAGTATTGCGGAACATGCACAGTCAAAAACCAACACTAGATATTTTGCAATATCAATGTAACGACATAGTTTTTATAAGGTTTAATACCTATTTTGGTCCCTCTTTTTGTAGGGTTTGTTCAAAGTTGTCCTCCTTTTTTTCAAAAGTTCACTAACATCCTACTTCTCGCAAAAACAGTTTAAGTGGATCCTTTTTGCTTACGGCGTTAAAATCTAACGGCAAAGTTGCTCTGCTGGCCAAAATTAAGTGACATGTCCAATTAATCCAATTAGGTGGCAAGTTCAGCTAATAAGAGACTGCCACGTGACAGTCCCCTTTCCACCCAAACCCTAATTCCCTTTTCCCCTCTACGCTACTACGCCGCGCCCTATTAACCTTAATGCATCTTCCACAGTTTCAGACAAATTCTCACAGTAAACACCAACATGGTCCCCTGTTTCATATCTGTGTAATGAAACAGGCATAAGAACATGGAAAATGTAGGAAATTATATAAACAAGTGTGTATCACCGCAGATTTATTCTCACAAGCAAATACTTACGCAACTCCAGTTCCTGAAATCTCAAATTCCAAATGAGTACAAGATCGATCAGATGCAGGAGTGTGAAGCTCCTTACGCACAGCCACATTTGCTCTGCACACGCATAGGAATTTATGTCCTGACTGGATGTTGAGCATCCACAACAGCGTGACCATTTACATTATGCCACTTCTTTTCATCAACAGACACTTCCAATGGATCGTGAATAACAACCCGGTACTCCAAAACAGCAGCAGTATAAGGCGTAAAGGGGAAAAGGGAATTAGGGTTTGGGTGGAAAGGGGACTGCCACGTGGCAGTCTCTTATTAGCTGAACTTGCCAACTAATTAGATTAATTGGACATGTCATTTAATTTTGGCCAGCAGAGCAACTTTGCCGTTAGTTTTTTAACGCCGTAAGCAAAAAGGATCCACTTAAACTGTTTTTGCGAGAAGTAGGATGTTAGTGAACTTTTGAAAAAAAGGAGGACAACTTTAAACAAACCCTCCAAAAAGAGGGACCAAAATAGGTATTAAACCTTTTTATAACATTTCTTACTTCCTTTTCTTTCCAAAAAGAGAAAGAAAGAAAGCTAAGATATTGTTTTTTCCCGCTAACCCAAATTATTTATTTTTTTCTCATCTTCTTTCATCTCCAAAAGAGATTACTCTATAAAAAGTAAGCTTTTTAACCACTTTAGAATTTTATAAAAGAAATACAATAGAGATAACAATGAACAGTACCCTTTATTTAATATAACATGGTTTAACTAGATAGTTATATCATTAGTTTATTTGGCTTAAGTTCAATAAAAGTGAATAGATGAATACTAATAATGGTATTATTGTGTTTTCATTTTGTAATTATTTTCTAAAAGCATTACATTCCTTCTAGTATCTTCTTGAGCAACCTTGGCTTCATTTGAAAACACAAACTCCGTTCACATGTCGTGGGGCACAAGGGTGATGTTGGAACGATGTGGCATTCCGTTTTTGTTGAAACAAGAGTGTCTTTACTCACTCCCCTACCACACTATGTTCTTATAGCATGCCTAATAGCATGTGCATGTTTCCTTAACTCACTCAAGAATTACCAAATCTTCAACAACTATGTATGCAAAAACCTTTCGGGAAACATCTTTTAAAAAGTTTTTTTTTAAATTCATATTAATTTATATATGATTTAATTTAAGAGATATTTTTCATGTTAATTTCTCTCAAAATATTTATTTAATTTGGATATAAACTAATTTTCAATTCATCTAGAAATATTTTATCCTTTTGTTTCTTTTATCGAAAGTGTTTTTAAAAACATTACCAAAAGATAATAAGAAACACTAGATCTTTCAAGGAGACTTTTAGGGAGAGAAAAATCCAAAAATTAAAGTTAGTTTATAAATAAATTAAACTCTGTTAGAATTTCCTATAGTGTTTAACCCTTAATCTAGACGGTCAAGACACTAATTAAACACTCTTATATCATTTAAGATACTTAAAAGGTAACGTTTAAGATTGAACAAAATTAACTAAATTATACTAAACTATAATTAATTGTATTATAATAAACTAAAAAACTTGTTAATATAATATCCAAACTGCATTGTTTTAGAGTTAAATTTTAAAAAATTGGACTTACATTATTCAAACATAAACATATTGTTAAAAAGCGGTGAGTAATGCTCTCAGTTTCAAAAAGCGGTATCTAAAAATAAGTATACTGGCATTCAAACATAAACATACTGTCAATTTAAAAAAGCCGTAAATAAAATATATAATTACAAACTTTAAATTGTGAAATTGAAAAAGATATTATTTAAAATATTATTTATTTTATATTTAAAATAATAAAATGGTAAATTTAAAGATATTATTTTACAAATAAAATAATAAAATGATATAGATATTGTTTTATATTTAAAATAATAAAATAAATAGTATTTGAAGAAAAATATCTACTTTATTTGTCTAATTTATTCATTATCTTAATTGGTGAATAATTAAGATTATAAAAAAAATTAATACGAAGCACAGTGAACTTTTAACAATTAAATTTAAGCATCAACTGAATTTGTTAAGTGAATTAACCTGTAATTTATATCCGAATTGAAACGGTAGTGTCTTGATTTTTATTAATATTGTTTGTAAATAATTATTTAAGTTCATAATCTTTCAATGCTTACAATAAGGTTATAAAATACGTAAGAGTATGGAAAATAATTATTTATGTAATAGTATGTTTAATCTTTCAATACAAAATTAAGTTACTAGTTAATTATTGATATAAGTTCAGTTTTTTAAAATTGAACTCTTAAACGTTTAAATATTATATTAAATAGTTCAATTTTTTTTAATTTATTAAAAATATAAATAATTATAGTTTAGTATCTTGTATCGTGTCAAGCTTTAGTAACTTTTAGCTTTTCTTATCTTTTATCTCAACGTTCTTTTAAATGTTCTTTTAAACTTTAAAATTAGATTTGCTATTTTCTTAACATTTAATGGTTTTAGTTTTAGTTTTAATATATAATATATGTTGAGAGATTTTATTGAGTTGTTAGATTTTCTTCTAAACTTTTAATTATAAATAGAAATAAAATATTTAAAAAAAAGACAACAATTATCATTTGTGCATTAATAAACATCAAAGACGTCAAACTAGACCAACCTCCATTGACATTTGTTAATGCATAAACGTGAATTCTGCCCAATTTTAATATAATGATGAAATGGGTCCTAATTGGACTTTGGTGTGACTTAACAACCGTTGTTATGGGACGTCGGTTGAATTAAAGGCCAACGTCTTTGAACATCAAATTCTAACTTCAATGTGAATTTAATATCACTAGTTATATAACGTCGGAGTTCTCACATAAAAAATAAGTCAAAAATATTTGTGTTAGTGTCTTTTTCATACAAACAGTGGAGTGTTTTCCTTTTTCTTTTCATGGTTTTCCTCTAGATTTGATATCTTAATGGTTGAGATAGCATATTTGTATGGCATCAGAAAGCTAACTTGCCAGCACGAAAAGCTCATTTATGACGGCCACACACAAGAAATTTATACCAGAAAAGTAATTAATACATCGTATTATGTCTGGTATATGTCATAAAATATTCAAACTAAACATGACATGTTCCCAAATATATTGTGAGAAAGCTTATTACTATTCACAAAAAGCTTCCCCTTTAATATATTTTATGGCAAAGAGCTTTTGAAGAGATCATTTCATTATAATTTTGAATAAAGCATGATTGCCCTAAAAGGAACCGACTAATCAGCTTAACCGACCTCAATATTCTAACTGTTGTACCTATTTATTTTCATTTTCATAATCAATAAATAATCATTAATGCCATCATCATCAAGCCTTGCTCACTAAGAAGTTACCATATTTATCATACTCATTATATCAACTTTTGGTAATGATCTTTCTTTTTGTTAATGTTGACGAGGACCTTTAGCATGACATTCATTTTGTGATAAAAGTAAGCGCAAAAAGTTATCTCCAACCACAGAATAACCATTTTCCCTTTATTTTTCATGTGACAAGCATATGACTCATCTGAAAAAAAGCTCAAGATTCATCTTCCATGTTTTCATTGCTATATATATACATCTTCTGACCACAAGGCCTCATCCACCAAACTTGGTATATCTAATTGAAGATCACAGAAGAAGAGATCTAATTTAAGGTTAGATATCATGGCAGCCTTTCTTCAAGAGATGCTAATTGGATTTCCATTCTCTTCAGCAGCATACCTGGGTGATAAAAAATCACAACACAGATACTTACCTGATCCTGCTACCCAATACAACACATCTACAACAACCTCAAAACAAGGTGAGATATTATATATATCATTTATTATATGGTTCTTTGATCAATTCTTTAGTTACAAAATGAAAGAAAAGTTTTTTACTTGATCAAGCCTTCAATGAAGGTGTATGATCATATTAAAAACACTAATTTATTGTTTAATTTTTCAGGTGAAGTAGGTTCAGTTCTTAACAGGGTGAACAAGCTTGGGAGAAAAACCAACAGCTTTGCAACTGGACTCAGAGAACATGGTATGTTTTCTTTTTATACATATCCTTTTAATTCAGGAAGAGCTTAGTGTGTGTGTGTGTGTGTGTATATATATATATATATATATATATATATATATATATACATAGTTACTCAATAAAGTTGCAGTTTTATGATAATGTTTTGGTGATGTGCAGTGAAACTTGGGCCAAGAATAACTGATACAGTAAAAGGAAAACTAAGCTTAGGAACTAGAATTCTTCAAGTTGGAGGAGTGGAAAAAGTGTTCATGCAACTATTCAGTGTAAAAAATGGAGAGAAACTGCTAAAAGCATCTCAGTGTTACATATCAACCACATCTGGTCCTCTAGCAGGACTGTTATTCATATCCACTGATAAAGTTGCCTTTTGCAGTGAGAGATCAATCAAGGCATATTCTTCCAATGGTCATTTGATCAGAATGCATTACAAGGTAACACACACAAATACATACACACACTGATATATATGTTTCTCTTAATGTTTTCTAACATGAAATTTGAAAACTATATTTATGATTATGATTGCAGGTTTTGATCCCACTTGAAAAGATAAGGTGTGTTAACCAAAGTCATCATGTGAAGAAGCCTTCACAAAAGTACATAGAAATAGTTACAGTGGACAACTTCGACTTCTGGTTTTTGGGTTTCTTAAATTATCAGCAAGCTTTCAAATACCTGAGGCAGGCTATCTCTCAAGCGAGAAAATAGGAAGAGTAGAATTTTACTTTACTCTCTCTAATAGCCTCAAAAGGCCAATCACCAGTACAAACAGACTTTGTACATAATCATGTTCACAAAAAGTAAAATGTTTCTTCAATTCTTCCCTTGTCTATACACTTAGATTCTATACGATTTCGCAAGTTTCACAATCTGAAATTAGAATTTTAAGCAACTAACCACGCCATAAAAAAGTATATTATCCTGTTTTAGCTGCTGATAGATCACCCCATGATATAACAGATTAGCATGCTCAAGCTTGTAATTTCAAGTAACTATTTTAAGAGGTGTTTGGTTGCATGGAAAGAGAGGACAAAGAGTCTAAAAGACAACACCCTGTTAAGAACTGAACCTACTTCACCTGCATGGAAAGAGAGTACTCAATTTTAATTATAATCTCAAACAGAAATTTAAAATTTATTTAATGTAATACATAACGCAATTTTTTGAAATTTCAACAGCATTATACTTTAAACACAGACTCTGCAAAATTAAACGATACAATTTGTTAACATGTAAACATTCACGTTCTAATCTATAAATTTTACAAAATAAAATAAACATCAAATTTACATACTTTGAAGTAAGTGTAGTAGATGATGATTGAGAACATGAACAAGATCGGTTTCACAATATATGTGAATGATTATTTTTAAGAACTTATTCATAGTATATTGTGGAAATTTATAGGATACAACAAAAACTTTTTGGGTAATACTCAGGTATTAAGAAGGATGTGTTACTTCCCTCTTTGTCATTTCCCACACGGAAAAGTGTTTAAAGCATGTAATACTTTCGTTTCAGTATTCTCACAAAATTTCTTAATGAAACTAAAATTCAACCCACATGGACGAAGGCTTTTACCACTCTCATAGTTTCATAGTACATCTAATTTCTAACTTTGAGAATCTACTTCTTAATATCACTCAAGGGATATAGAAGGAAACTTTCGTTAGAGATGTCCTTGTCAAATGTTTTAACTTCTCTTTGACTATATTATAGTTGAGTCTCATATCGATTAAAAATAAATCTATAATATATAAATACAAATTTCATTTTAAATTAATTTTGTAAAATTATATTAGATTTAAAGTCTATAATATATAAATACAAATTTCATTTTAAATTAATTTTGTAAAATTATGTTAGATTTAAAGTCATAATATGATATCAGAACTATAACTATAATTAAATTATTTAACATTGTAAGAGGGTTTTATAAAATTTAATTAGTCGACCTCTTAACATTTACCGTCCTACAACTTTGTTTGGCTCAAATAAATAATATTAATGGGTAAAATACAAAGATCATATATGGAATATTTTTCTTTTAGACAATCACGTGATCACCATAAATAAGCTAATTAATAAAACTACTATTCGGTGGGCCATCACAAAAAATTCATAACCCCTCAGACAGACACCCATGTGCATGGAACAAGTTACGTGCAAGGAAGAAAATGCCACGTGTACTATTCCTTGTTGTTCCGGAAAATAAGCCACCCAACAAACCATGTGCAAAGAAGTTAATTATACTAACATCTTCGCCCATATTTAGCAACATTTTATTTCATGTTATTCCACACCTCCATTCAAAGAGTACAGACAATATCATAAATTTAAAATGTTATACATTTATTACAGTACAATAACAAGAAGGAGTGAACGTATTATTTTATATTATAAGAGTGCAACGTGCTTACCTATTTTATCAAATATTATTATAAAAATATTAATTAAAAATTAAAGTATCAAGATAATTTATTAAACAAATGAATTAAATATTAAAATTATTTATTCAAGTATTATTATTAAATAATATTCCGTATTTAAATCAATCTAACTCGAATATTAGATTAATTCATGATTTTAAATTTATAAAATGTCTCCTTGCACTAAAAAAAATCATCTAAAGGAAGTTAGTTGGGAAAGTTATAAATAAGCTCGAGTGTCCTTTGGATATAAAACAATTATGATCGAAGTAATATTTAGAGAGTTTATAATATTTTTTAAGATAAAATTATATCTAGTTTATTATGAATTTTGAGTATTTATTGATTAAGTTGTCAGGATGGGTTTTATTTTAAGTTGCTTTTATGTTAATATAATGATTTTGACAATGGAATTATATGAATTTGTGATGTCTTTTGTTCAATTAATATGTTTTAATATTGTTACAAATAAATATTTTTGACCCAAAAATATAAACAACTCAATCGATAACGTAAATTAAATAGCAAAATAAAGTAATAAACTTCAAACTAAGTAATACAAATGAGGGAGGCAACAACTTCTACAACATAATTGTTAAATTGAATAGCATATATTAATCTCAAAAAATAATGTAAAAAATACAAGTACTTTTCATAATCAAACAGTTGAAAATAAAGGAGGTTAAAAACTCCCACAAAATAATAGTCAGGAATAGAGGAGGTTTTTATCCTCGTAGAAAAACATCCGCAAATTGAATATGATATTAGGGGTCGCAAAAAACTCTCGCAGATAGGTTGTGACAATTCAAACTGTAACGGTTTGAAAACCCCCGAAAATTACTTTACGGAGAGTAAAACCCCGCAAATTGAAAAGAAAAACCTCCACTAAATAACACTTTTTTAGTAGTAAAATTTGAAGAAATAAAAAATATTTAAATACCAATTTTTTAGTTACAAACTAATGTAAAAACTAATTTCTTTAATAGTAAGAACTTTAATAACTAATATTAGTGATAATTTAGATAATTATTTTAGTTACCGATAATCTTTAGTTTATAAATTAATATTTAAATTGATCTTAATAATTATTTTCCTTCACTAAAATGGGTAATTATTTAAAAAAAAATTATAGTGATAGCTAATAAGTCGAAATGAAATGAACTGCTTTCTTTTAAATGATAATTAGGTTTATTAATGAATGAAAAATCAAAACAAGATTAAATTTGATTTAGATTTTGAGTTTATAAAAAGTATAAATTAATTCCTAAACTTTCTAAATATTATAAAATAGTTGATGATTTAATATCAAATTATTATTTGAAATAGAACTTAATATTAAGATGATATAATTCATGAAAAATAACTACAAATATACAATGATCTTATTTTCCATTCGTTTGAATAAAACTAAATTAATAATTGACTACCCATTGAATAAGCTACATTGACGTTTGTTTCTTATATCCATTGATGTGGTCAACAAAAGACGAAAAGCCTCGTCTATCGGACTCATGTCTTTGAAAAATCTCTCCCATTAAAGTCTTAAACATTGAGATCAGAGAGAAGCCATCTGAGTCTAGGGATCTGTGATGATGGAACCAGAAGAACCAAAGCTGGGATCTTCTCTTCTCACTGAATCTGTGAAAGAAATAGCAACCACAGAGAGATACTTTCAACCAGAAATTCACCCTTCAATCTCATTTAACACAGACTCTCTGCCACAGCTTCCTGTCATTGACCTAAACAAGTTGCTGTCTGAAGAAGTGAAGGGTTCTGAACTTCAAAAGCTTCACCTTGCATGCAAACAATGGGGTTTTTTTCAGGTTACCATCTTCATCTCTTCCCTCCCTTTTCATTTCAATGTCTATAAATAAATTGTGGCTATGTAATCCAGCTGGTTAATCATGGAGTTGGCATGAAATTGGTGGAAGATGTGAAGCGAGGTGCTGAAGAACTGTTCAAGCTTTCAATGGAAGAGAAAAAAAAGCTTTGGCAAAAACCAGGAGATATGGAAGGGTTTGGTGGAACGCTGGGTTCAAAAGAAGGTTCATCAGACTGGGTAGATTTGTTTTACATTCTTACACTTCCAACTCATTTAAGGAAGCAACACCTTTTCCCTAACATACCACTGCCATTCAGGTTCTCTCTCTTTTTCTTAATTATTGATTATCATTATTATAAAATTTTCTTACCACTCAGAACGGTTTTATATATTGTTTAAAAGTCAGAGACTAAAAACTGTATAAATAATTATATAAAATGATTGAACATAGTAAAAAATAAATTCTTAGTTAAGATTCAAAGGGAATAAAAGTTCAATAGAAGACTTAAAGAGATCGATGATTATTTTAGAACTTCATTATCGACTTTATTGTAAACGTTAATGTTTTGAATCGAAGTTCGCTAAATGACATCTTTAAAGTCAATCACTTTTCATATCATTCAAGATATTGTTTGTTTTAAATCTTAACTCATAAGTAATATAAAGTTATTAAGTGTGATAAACACATAAAATAAAGGGTTAAATTTGTTTTTATTGTTAGAACTTCAATGCAAAATTGTAATCGTTTTTATTTGAAACTTTGATATATTTTGATCTCCAAACTTTATAAATGAATAGATATAATCATTTTAATTCAATAACGTTAATTGTTTTAAATGTCAAACACGTATTATGTTAGTATTTGAGTTGTTTATACCATTTGACACATTTTCGCTTTGACACATTTTCGCTTCAATATTAGTTGAAAAACACATTTGACACATCAAAAATTAAGTTAAAAAAGTAATTAAGTTAAAAAAACTGTATCCATTTATTTTCAAGAGACCAAAAAATTCAAAAAAAAATTTAAAAATTCAATTCTAATTTCATCTCAATTTAGAAAACAAAAACATGTTTAACTCTAAAATAAATAAATTTTAATTGTTAAGATTAGTTATGTAAAAGTTTATTATTACCTTGGTTTGGAATGATTGAGAGGCGGGAGAAGTAAAGTAAATATAATTAATTCCTGGGTTAATTATATTTAAAATCATTTGATGACAATGGTTGTACAGGGAAAATTTAGAGGATTATTGTATAAAGATGAGAGAGCTTGGCATCAAGATCTTTGTCCTTATAGGAAAAGCACTAGGTATTGAAGTAAGGGATATTAAGGAGTCATTAGGTGAAGGAGGGCAATCAATAAGGATAAATTATTATCCTCCTTGTCCCCAACCAGAAACTGTCCTTGGCCTAAAACCTCACACTGATGGATCTGCCCTCACCATTCTTCTCCAAGCCAATGAAGTTCAAGGCCTTCAAATAAACAAAGATGGAACATGGCTTCCTATTCAACCCCTCCCAAATGCTTTCATCATTAGTCTTGGAGATGTTATGGAGGTAACTAATTCAACTTTCATTGCCAATTTTATTTATTTTTTAATCTTAATCACATTATTGTGACATATTCCTTTGATATATTCGTTTTAGAGCAAAGATTTGTGGCTTTCTTTTCAAAATCTTTATTAGTACGTGTGTTTATTGGGTTGGGTTATCTCATTATTCAACTTCATCCTTAAACTAAATCTTATTTATAGTTGAGTCAAGTATCACTCAATCTTAATTAACTCATTTTTATATAGATTTAGTATCGGTTTTGTAGAGTTGAGTTAAGCTTAAAGTTCACTTCTTAACATGGTATTAGAGTCAGGTTAGAATCTATCCTAACGATGTTTATTGGACATATTTTTCTACCCGCTATCGGGTCGTTATCAGACCACATATGTCTAGCTTCACGATATATACTCGACATAAGGGTATGTTGGAAGTCTCACATCAATTAGAAATAAAGTCAATTTATAATATATAAACGAGTACAAAACTTCTTACAAACCAGTTCGTAGAGTTGAGTTAGGTTTAAAGTCCACTTCTTAGGTTAACATTATTGACATGAGATTAACATGAATCATAAATTGTGTTTTGAAGCCTAAGCTATGCATGGTTTTACAGGTAATGACAAATGGAATATATAGGAGCAGGATGCATCGAGCAGTGGTTAACTCTGAGAAAGAGAGAGTCTCCATAGCTACATTCTATGGTCCAGGGTGGAGTGATAGCATAGGTCCAGCACCAACTCTTGTCACTCCACAAACACCACCTTTGTTCAAAACAATTGGGGTTGCAGATTTCTACAAGGGATACCTTTCACCCCAGCATTTTGGCAAACCTAAATCATATATAAATAATGTTCTCAAGATCCAAAATCACCTAACTCCTACTTAGATTCAATTTCCTTCTTTCATTCAGGGAAACATACTTAAATACAAGATATGGATTGAAGTAGATACAAGTAGTTGTTATGTGATAGGAAGTTAGAATCTTATATGCCAAGAATATTGGAACTAAGAAGAGTTATTAAATGTTTCTTGTGAGACCTACCATCCTTAATTTATGCATGGACAATTTTCTTCATAAAAAATTATAAAAATAATTAAATTAACATTCTGTAAATTAAAATTAGTTTACATACAAGTTATTTTTAAAAGTGTTTCATTTGCTGCTGTAAAAATATTCACCTTTTACTTTTAAGCCAAAAGAGAGTTTAGAACAACTTAACTATAGTAGAAAGAGGGCATTAAAGAACTCTAGAGAAAGAAATTTGAAAAAGTACTATAAACTTTGACTAATTATTGGATCTAATAATTTTATTTACTCTTTTCCTCTCTAATACTTTTTTTCATTCTATTGATAGAAAAGTATTTTGAAAAGTAAAATAAGGTGATATAGATATATAGAATTTTAAGGGAAGAGTAAAATGCAAATTTTCTTATGGATGAAAATTTAAAAATAAAAGTTGATGATTTATAATGAATATAATTTTTTACCCATGATATAGTAAAAAGTTACTAACAGGTTAAAATCGTCTATAACTCAAATAATTTTTACCCATGTAGTACTATAATTTGGTTTTAGTGATAGAACAATTGAACAGTTACAGAGAGATATAGAAGATGAATAAAAAGGAAATTTACTCGATTAAAAACACAAAAGAAACACGCCCAGTGGGACTCGAACCCACAATCGCTTGATTAGAAGTCAAGCGCCTTATCCATTAGGCCATGGGCGCTATGTTGTAAGTTGTGTACTTAGTTAATATATAAACCAAAAGTTAAAATAATCTATATCTAATATGTCTTTTTTTTTTAAACTAAATGATAAAAGAATTTATGTAATATTTTTAAGTTTTGTGTCGCTACATATATAGAATAAGAGAGAAAACAATAAAATAGAATTTGATAAGTTGTTTTTAGTTTAGTGTTTAATATGAGTTGTGAAAAGTTAGGCGTTAAGTGTTATTTTTGTGCAAGAGGTTTCGGGTTGAATGTGAGTCTATATACTAGTTTCATTTCTTCTTTTTAGATGTTTGGTATTGATTTGTATCATCATTGGTTATGCTTATGAGTAACATAATTATATGTATGAAGATGGGGATATTTATTATGATTTTATGTGGTATTGTTATTGAAAGAATTTCAAGGAGAAATTCTATTTGATGTTGATCTTTAATGTATGCTTTGACATATGAAAGTTCAGAAAGAAGGTATCGTGATATACTATCAACCATTCAACTCATATAGAAAGGAATGAGTTGGAGGAGAGAATGATAGAAGTTCTTAATCCTAGATTTTTGGTCTTAGAAGTGAAGAGACTAACCTTGTGAGTGGTATGTGATAACCCCTGTATTTATGACTCTACAAAGGATAAATAGTACTACAAGTGCACACCTACAATGAAGCCATGTGTCAATGACATGTATCTAGATAATTGAGTTTAGAGTCAATTGTTATGTATGTTTTTATTAGTTAGTAGTTTATAAATGTTGAACATGTATTTGATATGATTTAATCGTCTTATTATGTTTCTTTTGCATACTGGCTTACCATGTCTTTGTCTTTGTTGTTTTGTTATTACTATTACAATAATCATCTCACGATGTGAGTAGATGACGAATTAGGTGATGATATGTCTTTAGTGGAAAGTGATGATGTAATGGATTTGTTTAATTTTAGCGAGCTACTTGTATAGGAGTTTCTTTTCTTTTGAAAAATTTATGTAGTGTCTAATGTTTAGTACATATAGTATGTTATTATAGTTATTAATATGGATAATTCTATTAATATTTTATATGACTTTTATCTGGGTTGTATAAGATTTATAATGTTTTATTCAATAGTTATATATTATCAAATGAGATGTTACAAAATTATCATTTTACGACACTACCTATGAAAGGTAAGAAAGTATAAGTATTTATATAATGGATTAATATCTCGATATTTATAATATGATTCTAGACTAGGATATTTATAGATTAAAATTATACAAAATGTATGTTTTTATAATAGAGAACGAATTATTATATATATATATATATATATATATATATTCTTTAAAAGAATATTCCTAATTTTTAATTAAATAACAAATACAAATATTTATATAATAGTTTAAGTGTTACAATCATTATATAAAAAATGCATTAGTTATAAAATTGACAACGGTGAAGGCTATTCAGTTTAAATGGAGTTGTTTGATGGAAACACTTCCAAAAGTTGATATATTACAGATCAAGAAGATATTGGGTTAGATAAATATTTTTTTTCCTTTCCCTTATTTCAACCATTAAAAAGATAATCAAAATATGTACATTTCAAAAAAATATCATGATAAAAATAAAAATATAATTAATGTGAAAGTAAATATATATTATGTGATAGAAACATATGCTAACCATCATCACTTAAAAAAATATTGTTAATTTTTTTTTGGAAAAACGTAATTAACTTATACCCATTTTTTATTTTATTAATTTGACTGATTTTATTAATTTCTCATTTTCAAATCTTCAACTTGTGGAAGAAAATGGTTGGCAGCACTCAACAACGTTGGACAAGATTTTTGTGATTGAAACGTAAGCACAAACTTGTCAAACTAGAAAACTGTAGTTTATTTACGTTGTTTAACTTTCTGTTCAACAACTTGTACGATTAATAAGCGTTGTACTCCTTTTTTAATTATTATATAATATAATAACATAAATTTATATTTTTGTTGTTGCTTTTAATAAGAAAAAAAATTGTGCTTAAATATGGCAGATGTCATTCCTTACAACAACGAAAATAATTAATGAAAACAGATATTGACAAGGAAGAGTATGCTCCAAAATTAGTTGTTCACAAATAATAATTTATTTTTTAAAATAAGATTAGTGTAATTTATCATGATTATTTATTCTGCCTTGTTTATCACTTCAAGAATACAATATGAGAAATTTGTTCTTTTCTGTCATAGCACACCCAAGTAATGGAATAGAAGGTTTATTTCTCATAATAAGAATAAATATTAATTACCAAATTTTATTTTTAGCACTAATACTGACTATTAAATTTTTAAATTTATAGTGAATTTTTTTTATAAAGGTTTTGATAAAGGAAAAGAAAAACTAAACAAACCAGTCATGACGGACACAAAAATGTAAATTTCTCTGTCACTAATATAATATTTTATTATAATATATGTTTTATCAATTGCTTTCTTTTATTAAAATCCTTCCTTTCATGATAAATAATGTACGATTGAATTCTATACATGATAATCTACTATTGAACACGTAGCTAGTAACGTAGAAAATCATTAGTGTTATTTTATCCAATTAAATTCTATATTTCTCTATATACAAAGAATTCTCCCGTCTACATTTATTTTCCAATTTTATATTTTAAATGAAAAAAAATTAAATTAAAATAATTATTTTATTAATTTTATCTTTTAAATGACTGTTTCTTTAAATTTAATTACTTTTTCTAATTTGATTGCTTTCTTTTAACTTAATATTTTTAAACTAAAAAAAATTTCTTACAAAATAAATGAAAACTATTCACATTTATTTATAATTATAATAATAAAAACAGTAATAATTTTAAAGAAAAATAAAACGCACATGTATTTTCACTTATATAATTAAATACGTTAATATTTGACTATTATCACGCTTAAGAAAAGTATTATCATAATTCAACAAATCAACTACATTTAAAGTAACACCTTGACGAGTTAACTAACGCAGTATGATTTAGAAGTTTTTTTATTAGAGATTTTAATTACTTAGATAATGTCATAAACATTAATAGAGGTTACTTAAAACGGTTGGTCGAACTTTTATTCAAAACATGAGAAAAAAAAAATAAACTAGAAATAGAGATAAGAAAAGAGAAAACAGAAAGATTTACATTATTATATTAAATTATATTCCAACTTAAGATATTTTATTATTACAAATTAATAAAAGGCATTTTTTTTCCAGCTATATATATGACATAAATTTGAAGCCATGTGATTGGAACACAGCGTAGAAAATGCGTTTCTTCCGCAAATGTTCCCATGGCTGCGCCTGAAAACAAGCCACCCCAGCTAAGCCATTTGCAGAAGAATTCATAATCACAATAATACATTTTCTACCCTTTTATTTGCCATGAATCCCTAATTTCATTATTATTCTCATAATTAAATTTGGGGTCAACGGATCATAGCTAAGCCTAAACTGTCCTTTCAATAAATAAAACAAAATTACCCTAATTCCATTTTTCTTCATCACATATACACAATTTGAATTTCTTGATTTCAGTTCTTTTAATTAATCTTGAGAATGATCAACGTGTAATTTTAATTAAAATCAATTAATACTGCATAAAAAATTATCTATTTCATATTTTTCATTTGATTCTCTTGTTATTATTTTCCAACTCACAAGGTTAAGTATGAAGTCAACCCATTAGGTTAAAAGTCATCGCAATACTTAAAGACAAAAGAAAGTGTTACTAATTTTTTAAAAGAAATGGCTAATAATGTGTAAATATATATATATATATATAGCTACATCGACACATATATTTGGCATCATTCTCTTGTCTTGAAGAGAGAGAAGGGAACATTCAGTATAGCCTTATGGAAGCAGAAATAGCAGAGATTGGATCAAACCCTTCTGTAAAAGAACTAGCAAAGGAGGCACTGAGCAAAGTTCCAGAGAGATATGTTCTTCCAAATATTGACCCTCCAATTTTATTTAACACACACTCTCTGTCTGATCAGATCCCTGTCATTGACCTAGCTAAGTTGTTCTTGCCTCAAGAACTCAAGCCTCCTGAACTGGAGAACCTACACCTTGCATGCAAACAATGGGGTTTCTTTCAGGTTCCTATCTCAATATTATTCTCTCTTTTCCTTCTTCTCTTCTTATAATCATATTAAACCTAATATGCCATCATTATCAATGTCAATTTACTCCCTTTTAATTCACTGTAATTACACCAAGACACTGCTCAACAGTAATATGCATGTGCTTCTGAGTTGTTTAAGAACCACAATATCAATGTCAATTTACTTCCTTTTAATTCAGCATAGCCTTATTTCTTTGCTCAATGGTTATTTTCTTACTGAATGATCGACCGTCAGAAAAGAGTAATATAAAGATTTTGAAGGTGTAAGAGGGAGAACTGTTCGTTAATAATATATATATGCACGTAGAAGATTATAAAAGTTTTGATAATTGTGATGTTGTAAAACAGGTTATTAATCATGGAATTGACATGGAAGTGGTGGAAGATGTAAAGAGAGGAGCTGAAGAACTGTTCAATCTTTCAATGGAAGATAAGAAAAAGCTTTGGCAAAGAGAGGGAGATATGGAGGGATTTGGGCAAATGATTTCCAAGCCTAAAGATGAACCGTCCGATTGGGTGGATGGCTTCTACATTTTAACTCTTCCATCTTACTTAAGGAAGCCCCACCTATTTCCTAATCTACCCCTACCTTTCAGGTCCTCTTTAATATATTTTTCTCCTTTCTTAATCACTTATTTTATTATAATAATTAAACTAATTAAGGATTGGATATATTTTTCATATCCAAAATGTTATAAAAACTCGTGTTTCGTATTTAAATTAAATTTTGATATGTTTGCAATGTATTAGTCCTGTACTAAATAGAAAAGTAAAAAGTATTTTTTATAATTAAATTAAAATTAAATATGTTTTTCAATTGTGTTTTATTTTCTAAACTAAATTATGAAATATTTAGTTTCTACAACATATGAAAGTCATTATCCTCTCCAAAAATGACACAACACATGGATTGTTATCCATGTAACAATCAGAATTTTATAGTATATTTTAAGATAACATTCACATGTCATATGTTAAAAAATATATTTTACATAGATTTTATAAAGTATGAAAATAAAACACTTTATAATTCAATTTAAAAATAAAATAAAATTTGTATAATAATTTTGGAGACAATCAAATAATATTTCATCATATAAAAAGTGTAATTCTTATACAACTTATCAAGCATAAAGGACTTAAAAATACGTGATATAATAGGATATCTTAAAGTAAAATAATCTCATTAAAAGACATTTTAAGATCTTTGCAATACAAGTTAAAATATAGAATTGAATATGATCACCTTTATTATTTTGATACTTGGTCATATAAATGTACTATATATAATAATTTGCGTAAATAAAAAGGGAAATATATTTTTTTACCAAGCATCACTTGATAACTCATTTTTAGGAATGTTTTGCTCATTAAAAAAAGTCAATTTTTATATTATAAAGAAAAAAAATGAAAGGGTAAAATAATAGATGTAAAATGTATATGAAAATTTGTTAAGTGCCAAAATAATAGTATCCAAATGAAAATCACAGTGATGCTTGATCAGAATTACAATTGTGGACCATGATTTAGTGTTATTGAACTTAACATAAAATGTATGTATGAGTTGATCTCTTTGAAAATAACATTGATAAGATAAAGCTGAACATTGCAGGGAGAATTTAGAGGTGTATTGCAAGGAGATGAGAGAGCTTGCCATGAAGTTGTATGGTGTTATTGGAGAAGCACTTGATATAGGAGGAAAGGAAATGAAAGAGTCAATAGGGGAAGCAGGACAAGCAATAAGGATAAATTACTATCCTCCATGTCCCCAACCAGAAAATGTTCTTGGCCTAAAATCTCACACTGATGCTTCTGCACTCACCATCCTTCTCCAGGGCAATGAAGTTGAAGGCCTCCAACTCAAAAAAGATGGAACATGGCTTCCTGTTCATCCCCTCCCAAATGCTTTCATGGTTTTTATTGGAGATGTTTTGGAGGTAAGTCATTCAAATTTACACTACACATACCTTTCCATCCATCATTCTGCACCAAAACTAAACTATTAGCAATATACATTAGTTTAATTTATTTTTACAAAAGTAATTTATAAAGTAAGGATTCCCTCCACTTACATACTATCAATTTCCTAACCTTATTTAGTGGATCGATGTATGCATGTTAGTTGAATCTTGATCCAATATATTGAAAATACGTATTACACGTCAACTAAAGATAATGTTAATTCATAATATAAATTGAATGTAAACATCACTTTACAAACAGTTTTGTAAGATTAAGATGAGTTTAAAATCCACTTCTTAACATGGTATCAGAATAATGTGTTAGAGTCTATCTTAATAAAATTTAAGGTTTATTAAACTTATTGTTTCACCTGCAAACAACTCGATCAATTCATAATATAAAACAAATACAAATCTCATTTTACAAGCCGATTTTATAAAGTTGAGTTAGATTTAAAATTTACATCTTTAACACAAAGTATATGCATGGTAATTAAATCGTGATACACATTGTTAAAAGTTTTATGTCGACTAGAGATAAGTTCAATTCATAATATAAAATGAAAGTAAATTTTACTTTACAAATGGTTCTGTAAAGTTAAATCGGGTTTAAAATCAACTTTTTAATATGGTATTAAAGTTATGTATTATAATCTATTCTAGCGAAATTTAATATTTGTTGGACCTATTATTTCATCCGCTATCGAATCAATCGATTAATTCATAATATAAAATGAATGCAAACCTTGTTTTACAAATCAAATTTTGAAATTGAGTTAAACTTAAAATTTACGTCTTAACACAAAATGTATAAAAAAGCTTATTATTTTGTATTTTAAATTGTTGTGAATTAAGACTAATAAAGATTCATAAACTTGAAAATTCTTTATAATTTTATTGCCTTTACTATGTGTATATGGTTTAACAGGTGGTGACAAACGGGATATATAAGAGCATCGAGCATCGAGCAGTGGTGAACTCAATGAAAGAAAGGTTCAGCATAGCTACATTCAGTGGTGCTGAATGGAATGGAAACATAGGTCCAGCACCTTCTCTTGTAACTCCAGAAACACCAGCATTATTCAAAACAATTGGGGTAGCAGATTTCTACAAGGGCTACCTTTCGCCTGAGCATCAAGGCAAATCATTCATAAACAATGTTTTGAGGATCAATAGTGAGAACATCAAATACTAGCTAGCTTGTGGAGTTGATAATGGAAATGTGATAATAATAATTAAGTAAACCTTCGAGACATGGTAATTATATATATTGACTTTGGTTCAATTCAATATGTGTAGTTATTCGTTGCAAGATTTGCATTCAAGCAAGTACATTGATGAGTAGATGATGGGAAGTCTGAATTTTCCATGTCACAAGAAATAATTTTTTGGCTTAATACCCTATTTTGTCCACAGTTTCGCTCAAATTAGTCAATCCTTTAAAACGTGCGGCAATTGCGTCCCTACTTAATAAAATTTATATCAATGAAATCCCTTCCGTTAAATCCGTACAAACGGCGTTAATAGAAGAGAGAGAAAAATAATTAACGCACGTTTTAAAGAATTGACTAATTTGACATTGTCGAGCGAAACTGGGGACAAAATAGGGTATTAAGCCTAATTTTTTTTATATGCTTTCATTAAAACTCTAATTTCTTTTTCTTCCTTCCCTACCTAAAACTGTCTCTAGTCCTCTAAATTATTGTTTAGTGATGAGAGATATATTCAAATATATATTGAGAGTGAACAAAGTCTTAATAAAAGGATATAAGACTAAATAAATAAGAACTTGGATAATAAAGAGAATAAAAGAAAACATACAAAAATAATAATTGATATATTAATAAAATATTGAAATATCAACAAATAGATTCAATTGTAACTACGTATCAGTTTAATTATATATATCTGAATACTTTTTGTATAAAAAGTTTGTCTATGTCTTTTTTATTCATTAAAATTATAAATATTGTTGACAAAAATATAAGTACCTTAAAAGGTGACATATATTATCATGTAACGCACATAAAATAAAGTAATAAACCCACAAATTAAATAATATAAACAAAGAAGGTTAAAACATCTACATTATATTTACCAAATTGAATAGAGTATTATATTTACTTATAAATGCATATAAGAATAGTAGTTTGTAAGAGTTTAAGGAAAATGATGAAATTTTTTATACAATTTTAACAAGATTAAAAAAATAAAATATTTTAACACATATTTTTTTTTATAATATTTTAACGTATGTATATTATTTTTTGTACTAAGTTAATATTTATTTATTATTGAACTAACATACTCTAAACCTAACCAAATGAAAAAATTATATATAGATTATATCAAAATATTATAAAAAATCCATGATAACATATCATTCCTCTTAAAAATACGCATAAGTTTTCTTCCATTTTTAAAGTAAAAGATTAAAGAGAAATTTAATGTAATTCTATAAATTAACTAAATAATTAATTTGAGCTTAGAATATTAAATATTAAATATTAAATACTGAACTGTGTGCCATCTTCATCCTGACCGTCTCACTCACGCTCACCTAGATGCGACCACACGCATTAATTATTCGTTAATATCACACGAGCTTCCTTCGGACTACTTATTTTCTTACCTCCATCGTTTCTTCCTTCACTCTCGGCGCGTGTCATAAACTAGCCGTTGATTCGAGAATGGGCAACGACGGCGTGCCGGAGACGATGGCCGAGGTCATGGCCGTGGCGGCGGTTGACCTTACTGACGCCTCCAACTGGTGGAACGACATCGACGACTCTCCGGTGTGGCAGGATCGTATCTTCTACACCCTCGCCGTACTCTACGGTATCGTGGCCACCGTAGCTTTGGTATCGTCGCACACTCTTTCAATTCCAAATTAGGTTTTTTTTTAAAAAAATTATCTCTAATTATTCAGTTTCTTTTTTAATTTTTATTTGATTGAATTTTAGGTTCAACTGGCTCGGATACAATTGAGAGTGCCGGAGTACGGTTGGACCACTCAGAAGGTCTTTCACTTTCTCAATTTTTTGGTGAATTCGGGTTTGTATCGTTCAAACCTTTTTTTCTTCTTCTTCTGTATATCTCTTTGAAATGATTTTTTAAATATTTTTTTATCAATGTGATGCGACGTTTTGTTAAGTGATTATGCACTATTTTGGTTTTGCAGTTCGGTGTGTAGTTTTCATCTTCTTTAGGAACGTGCAGAGGTTGAAGCCAGAGGTACAGGGAATGGAATGTAGCCTTTAATTTCGGCCATTTTCTTCACATTAGATTAGTTGTTTATTGTTCGAGTAAGCCATCAATTCAGTTCTCGAATTATCACATCTTCTCTCCTACTGAATTCTCAAAATATAAAAAGAATAAGAAGTAGTCCGTAAAGTTTATGACATGTATGCCTCTTTGTTAATTCAAGGTTAGGGTGTTTTAAAAGTATGCATCTTATATAATTCTCTTACCATCTCAAATTCCAATTACTGTGAACATAAATAGCAACAACAATGGCTGAGTATGATGAGGGTAAAACTCTCTAGGAAGTAGGGTAAAAAATTTATTACGTTGACAACAAACCATTTTGTTGGAGAATTGCATATTTGCTTCATTTGGTGTCACTTTTTAAGGGTCTTTGTACATAATTATTCTGACAATCAAAAGTTGGATTAATATCTATGCTAAAAATAGTTGTGCTTAGTCGTATTTTTTTATGTTAAACAATAAGAAAGTCAACGAACAGGAAATGCATATACATAATATAGAAATATAAATGCCTAACGGAAGCAATGTCTTTTCTCTTTTCAAACAGAATTCTGCGTGTTTAGGACACTAAATTGGTGCTATGTGTTGCTTTTGGTTCTGATTCTTAGGGACCAAATTGATATATTTTTTTTCTGGAGAAAAGGGATGGATGAGATAAACACTAAAGACAAGGGACATGTTCTACTCATGTTAAAAACAGTTTCATTAACAAAGGGACTAACATAACAAATGTCGGAAATGTTTAGGGATTTCTTAATAACTTTCAATACTTTAAGGACCAAGTAGAAGAGAGAATAAAACATTGATGACAAAATTGATGGTTCACTCTTTATTATTTTCTATTTATGGAATTTGAGATTCACTCTTACACTTAGTTGCTGCATTTCCTTGTGTTTGTAGATTCTTCAACACATCTTGCTTGACGTGCCGAGTCTTGCTTTCTTTACAACATATGCCCTTTTGGTCCTGTTCTGGGCTGAGATTTATTACCAGGTAAGTATGATTTGTTGTACATTTTCTCCCCTATAGGTTGTTTGTCTTGTGTGATTTTCTTTCCATGGAAGTGTGTTTAGCTGTCTGGTTTTGATTCCGTCTGTGTTTAATGCTTTGGCAGGCACGTGCTGTATCGACTGATGGACTGAAACCAACTTTCTACACAATCAATTTCGTGGTTTATATTGTTCAGGTGAAAATTCTATTTATTTAGGAAGTTTGTGTATGTAATAACTATTAAGCGATGATTGACTTTGGTTGTGACTCACTACATGTTTGCTAAAAGGGAAAGTTTATGCAATATCCAATATAGAATGATATTTTAGTTAATTGAAGGATATTTTGGCTCTATCTTTCTTCACATTAAGCTCACTAACTATTTTAGATAAACAGCCCTTAGGTTCTGTGTAATCAACTATTGAATGATGTTTGACTTTGTGTACGACTCACTACATGGTCGGTAGAAGGACAATTTTATGCAAGTTTCCAGCCTATGCCACTTCTTTGCCACTTCCCGAATACCCTCACTTTCGCTTAAAAATTTCATACACACCCTCTGCCACTACTGCCCACTACTGCCCACTTGACAGTTAGACCAGTCTCATAATTATGATCAGGTGCATTGCACCTTTCCCTCTCCTCTCCTGACATGTACCTTGGGTATTTTATTAGGGGTTGTATTGTATCAGTTGATGTTAATTAACTTTTACTATTCATTGTACCTATCTTTTGTCTCATTAGTTCATATGCATTGAAAGTTTTAGGTTCTGTTAGTTTTGAGTTTGATGAATTTGACCCTACTGATTTTTGGTCTAATTTGTATCAGATTACTTTGTGGTTAATATTGTGGTGGAAACCTATCGATGGACTGCTCATTCTTTCTAAGATGTTCTTTGCAGGTTTGTCTGTACTGGAATTTGATTTGTCATTTCTATTGATTGTTACTTTTATCAGATTGTGCTAATGCATGTAATAAATATATTGCAATAGGGGTCTCTTTGTTTGCAGCCATTGGTTTTCTTCTCTATGGTGGAAGGTAGCTTATCTGTATTCATATCTGACTCACTTTGATGTAATTGGCATGAAATTGTTGTTTTAGTTACTACATGCCCCCATTGAGTTGGGAATTTGTTTTTAAAGAGAAAAATGAAGTAGAATAACAACTCATTGAAGTAGCAGAATGAAAATTATATGTCTTGGGTTTTGCACATACTTTGTATATTGGTATCCATCTGTATTGAGATCAGGGCCAATCTTGTAGTGAAAATTCTGTTGTAATTCTCAAATAGCATGTAAAATTTAACTTCATAAGCTATTGGTGTGGGTATGGTAGGGCTCTTTATCCAAATTTAGAAGTATATACTGATCTTTACCATGTTTGAGATATTGTTTGCAAGTGAGTTATTTTCAATTCCAAGATTCAACTGTTGCTTTGTGTCTTGATTGATCTTCTCAAAAAGAGAATTTTAAGTTTAATTCAACCTTACAAAACCATCTTATAAGGTAATATTTTCATTCTTTTATATACTAGAATTTGACCATATTTATAGTTGATGAGAGATTTCCAATACACTCTTATGCCGAGGATTTAACATCTTGAGTGTGGGAATAAAAGGAGGTTCGATAGCACATGACATGATAGGTTTAACAAACATTACTAGAATAGATTCTAATATCATCTTAAAAAGTAGACTTTAAACCATATTCAACCTTACAAAACTGATTTGTAAGGTAAGGTTTATATGCTTACCTTAGTTGATCATATCTTTAGTTGATATGAGATATCTAACAAATATTTTCTTTATTTGAGATCCGATCTTCTCTAAAATTTCTGATAGGTGGGGGTTCCTGGTTCTATGAGGTGGTAGGAATATAAATATAACCAAGATATCCATCAAGATGGATAACAGGTGGGGGTTCCTGGTTCCGTACGTGCTGTAGTCCCTGTAAGCAGATGTCTTATCAAAGGCACTGTTTTACTTGTGATATTTACTGTGTTCTGAGTTTGTTGTGCAATGTATGGATGTGGATATTCCCTTAAACACTCTTGTCCCCAAGTTACAATAATAACTAGTTAAAAACAACTAAAGTGTCTTTTTAGTTTAGACAGATGAAATTATGCCATTTTGGTCAATTCAATACCAAGTGTTTAGGAAGACTGCTAGTTCAGATCTGTCCTTTTAAATTGGTTCACCAAGAGTTTTACTCAATATTATTCTGTCTGTAATTATTTGACTATGCTCCATCTGATCAAGCTTTTATTGGCTGGGCTTCCAATGATTTTCTCATATCACTAAAACCATCTCAGTTGTATCACACCAAGAATTGTATATGCTTTACACTACAGCATAATATGAGACTCTTTACTTTCACCAAAGGCTTTGAAATTAACTGGCAGGAAAATGACATCATCAATTACTTGATGCCAACAAATTGGTATCAAATCATTTTTGTTGATCTCTTGTTGCCACAGTCCAAAAGAAAATATTTGTTGAGCTTTAAATTTCCGTATTGGTCTGTTGATGAGGAAGAATCGACTTTTTGGCAAATGAGGTAAAACTTTGGGCAAGAAAACAGTTTTTTGTTTCATCAAGGATCACTTTCCTTTCACATTTCATCTAATATACTGAGCAAAATCAAGTGAGAACAGTTTTCGTATGTGGTTTGTTTTTGGCAGGGGAGGGAAGATAGGAAAAGCCAGTATGGCAATTTATATTCAAACTAGAAATTATTGAAACTGGGACAGATCTTTTGAAAATAGACATGAAACCAGCTTAACAAGTTGATGGATGCTGATTTTGTGTAGTTAGTCACGGTCTTTTTTTATATTACCCTGAGATTTTGAAAATTTACGGCCTATATTTTGTTTTGAGTGTGTTAGCAGTTAAGTTATCATAATTTTTACCAGCGAGTTATGTTCCTGCATCACAATCCTATAAAGGGATGTTTGGGCTGTCTTGGAATTTGGTAATAAATGAGAAATAGATTATGGCATTTCCCTTTACCAAGCTACTTAGTGACTGTACCCAACTCCCTGATCAATGCTAGTTGGAAATTCCTATTTAAGGAGCATATTTTTTCAAGACTATTTGTTTTGTTTTTACTTGCACATTATGGCTATCTAGTGATCTATCCATGTTTTCTTAAAAGAAGATATTTTTGAGTGGCTTGCTAAATGAATTTGCTTCTCTGTTTACTTGTGTAACTTACCGTCCTGTTTCTCCATGTCTTGTTCTCTAATGAAATTTCCTCTTGCTTAAAAAATAATTTTTTTTAAGCCAGATAAAGTGTTAGGACATAAAGAGACTAAATCTAGCACTTTAAACTTCTGCTTTTAAATTGAAATTTGAATTGTCAGTGTGCACTTATGTTTTGGCATACTATATGTATTACCTTCTTGCTTCCTTTTCTGATTCCTGCAACCCGTTTTTTGACGTTTTCCAGACTGTTCTTAATGCTACAACGCTTTCCCGTTGAATCCAAAGGGCGACGTAAGAAGCTGCAAGAGGTATGCAATTTGATGATGAAACATTTTGAATTTCGATCAGTTTAAGAAATAATACTTATGAAATGTCTTAGTATGATTAATTACCTTACGTTTATAAGTATTAGGTCTCAAATATTAGGGTAAAGTTGAATAATTTTATCGCTAAGAGTACATCATATATATATATATATATATGCAAGACAAGATTGGGAAACTAAATTTCGAAAGATAATAACAACACTTATTGTAATAAGATCCCTATGATTCTGCTGTAAATAGTGAATATTTTTTGGAAGCCCATATCTAAAATTTATTGTAAAATCTATGGAGACGTTAAGTCCAACAGCAAAAGGAAAATTTCCTAATGTACTGCTGAACATGTTAGAATAAAAGTACCTATTGGTTTATCAATTTTTTTGAGAAATAATCTCATTGTCTCTACTTTCTCTTGATTGGGTTGAATCAATTCTCTGTTTTCCTCCATATTTTCAGTAGCTGTGTGCTTGTCCTCCCTTATGTTGTCTCCTTTTCTTCCCCACTCCTTGTCACGTTTTTTGGGGAGCCCATTCTCTGCTGGGTGGCTCTCCCTGATGTTAAACTTAACGGCCAACTATTGCCAGGATCAATTCATGTTGGACGATACTACTTATATATCAGGTTAAATTATCTGACATATACAGTGAAAAAGGAGAGAGGGAGGGAAAAAGAAAAGGAGAAAGACATAATATAGACTGAGTAACTATATGACCTGACACTGGATGGATATTTTATAGATATAATCTGTTAGGTTTCTAGATAGAGGAAACTAGGAAAACAAATGCAAACTCCCAAACTCACTGAATAGACCTTGTATTATTGATTCTAGGGAACAAGTACAACATTAAGGAATCCAAGGGACAATGTTTCCTTCACACAGGATGTCAATGATCCTGTCAACAATTCTACAAAGCATCCAAAAGTCCCCTGCGTACAAGGACAACTAACAATTACATTGCATATTGCCTATAATAATCTGAATTGGGGGTGTTGGTGATAATCTTGTTCTTTTTGCATAGGGCCTGCAACTTTGTCAAGAAATACTCCCTCAAATGATCTTCTAGTGTTGGATTTACTTGTGATACCGATATCTTGAATTCTTGGATGAATTTTTCCTCACTCCCAATCCATGTTATTGCTGCAAAACTCACAAGTAAAACTCTCAGTGCATTCCCACCAGCTGTTGGTGCCAAGAAATTAAACCCATAATCCTCAAGAATGCCAATATCTTTATGGATATAAAGAATGTCAATGTTCCATAAACCATCATGTCGTGTATTATTACTAGGTGGCACATCAATAGCATAACAAAATTAACCCGAATTGTTGTTTCCCACTTCAAATTCTTGAATGTAATCTTCCACCCTTTCTTGTTGTTTAATTGTTGCTCATTTTTCAACAATGGCGCTTCATTGTCTATCCCCACACGTTTCAAAATTGGTGCTGCAATCTCTGCCCCCACAACTCCTACCGAGAGCTTTAGAAAGATCTTCCCAATAAGGACTCTTGATTTTTTGTTGCCAGATTTTTAACCCCTGGACTGCATTTTCTTCCCTTCTGATAAGGGTTGGATGTACTTTTGTTGATCCTTTGATTTTTTGAACTTTCAAACCGTTTGTTGTTCTTGCAATCTGACCTTGGGGGTCATTCCCTTCCAATGTGGGCAACTAACCCGTCCATACAAGGCCCCAAAATTTCCTATAACAAACACCCCTCCTTAAGAAACTGGCACTTGGCGGCTTGGAAAATTCGGTCTCCCCCAATGGTAGGAGTAGGTTCCCCCAAGATTCGAACCTGAAACATCGGATTCGTTGCAAGGCTCTGACACCATTGTTACGAAAAGGTTAACCCGTCCGTACAAGGTCCAGAATTTCCTATAACACATCACCCTTTTAAACCCAGGGCAAAATGGTTCTTTCTCACCATTATTAATTCCATTATTGTCCCTGGCATTCTCTTCTCTTTGCTTTTCCTGCTTGATTGAATTTTCTCCTCCGTCTGGAGGAAGATCTTTGATCTCTTCAATTTCCTACAATCCATGTTTCACAATACCCAAACCAGTCTTTACCTTTTCCTTTTCTTTCTTGGTATCTTGAAGTTCTTTAATCTCCCTCAATTGCTGTAGAATTTCTTTGGCAATAGACAAACTGGTCTTCATCTCTGCCCTAGCTCTTCCTTGCTTGCTGGCCAAACTTTCCAAACTTTTCCCTTCTCTTTGTATCTGGCAGTTCGGACCAATTTGTTAGGTTTCTAGATAGAAGAAACCAGGAAAACGAATGCAAACTCACTTAATAGACCTTGTATTATTGATTCTAGGGAACAAGTACTGCATGAAGGCATCTAAGGGACAACGTTCCCTTCACACATGATATCAATGATCCTGTCAACAATTCTACAAAACATCCAAAATTCTCCTGCATACAAGAACCCCCCTACTATATAAAAAAAACTCACTCATCCTAACAATCTGACTAACAACTACTTTTTGATATGTTACTTCCTAACATACACATTACATATCCTATAATAATCTGAAAAGGTTTTAGATATATTCTGACAATCTACATGATGCTTCTATTGTAGGTTGGCTATGTGACAACCATATGTTTTTTATGTTTCCTTGTCAGATGCATTATGGTGAGAGCCCCTTTTTATTTGTAATTCTTAGTTATTTTTGTTTGCTTGCTTTCGAAGTTGAGTTTGATTATATTTTGTTGTTTCAGATGTGCTTTAATGCATTTAATAAAGATGCGAACCTTGATGTCCTTGATCACCCAATTCTAAACTTCATATATTACCTGGTAAGTTATTCGTGTTCTTTACTTCTTTTATTGTGGTATGTATGTCACCATACTCCTTACCGTTTCTTTTTTAATTGGTAAGGAAGACAGGAGGGAAATATAGGTGGGCAAATGGTGTTTGAGGTGATTGATTGAACCCCAACTTTGAACATCATCTCCTCCCCTTCCTCCTACATAGATGCCACTTGGCTCCGAGGCCATTGGCTCCTTACTGTTTCTAATTATTATATTAGTGCTTATATACCATTTATTATTGTTTTAGTTGTCTCGTTTATACTCTTGGGGTTTCCTTTTCTTTAAGCTGTGTGATGCAGGCTGAGATATTCTGTGCCTATATTTTTTCAAACCTGAACTGCTAGAAGAACCCTTCTCTACTTACATTCTACTCATTCTGCTACTCGTAGAAAATGTCTCTCTCCCGCAATACCTCTTACTGTTTTCCTATTTTTTGTTGCAGTTGGTGGAAATAGTGCCTTCTTCTTTGGTCCTTTTCATCTTGAGGAAGCTTCCACCAAAGCGTGGTATAACGCAATATCACCCAATTCGCTGAATAGGGCATTATAATTCACTATTTTATTGGATGATTATAAAAGTCCTAGGTAATTTTTTAGATAGAGACAAGTCTGTTCAATGTACCGGTGTCAAAGCTTGTATCATGGAACGTGATATATATATATATTGAATGTATTCTCAACCGTATTGATCTGTGTTATCACTTATCTTAGATGTTAAGCTTTGGCTCTAGAACAGTGTGCTTAGTTTTGTGATCCAGCATTTTTATACGATGATAGTTGGGAGAAGATGATAGTGTATAAATAGGTTTTTTAACCGCTACAAGTTCGTAAAATATCTCGTCCCATCCTTGTGTTCTGTCGTATTTATTAAGTTGCTACATATCATACTTTGAAATCACCTTGTTTGAATACTACGATTACAATTACTCAAGATAAAAACGAAAAGACAAAGTAAGCTTACCTGTTCAGTACTTGCTTTCTACGTATTATTGGATTTGAAGATCGAAGAATGCACAGCTGGGTCACTTAGTGTTTGATGAAGTGATTAGTTTAAACCCTCTTGCTTGATTCCGGAATTTGCTTCTTCATAACCAACGATTCCCATAGAGCTTCTTCAAGTGATATTATGATGACCTACCCGTCACTTAGTGTTTGAATGTTTGGTTTGACTTACCTTCGATGAGAAGCGATAGTTTTGAATTGTTATTCAACAAGGCCATAAAAATAAACATCAATAAATGTTTTGAGGGAAATACAATTAGAGAAAATAATAATTATGTCTATCCAATCCCTCCTGTACTTTTTTTTTTTTTGTAAATGAGACGTTTACGATTTAAATCTTTCTAATGCCAAATAAGAAATAATGTAAATAAGCTGCACCTGGGATGCAACATTGTTTCATGTCATTGTCTATGCAGAAGTTAATCGCAAAATAAATTATTTTAACAGAGTTGAAACGTCATTGAATTATATTTTAGTTTGTCCAATTGTAATTACTATACTGAATTGACATATTCACATATGGTAAAAAAATAGTTTCAAAATGTGTCAGTTGATTAACCGTTTCTTACAAGATTAAATAAAAATAATACAACAAATAAAAGTCTATTGAGTACCTTTAAGTTTATTATAATTACATTTAATTGAACTGTTCTTATGTTCCATTAATATTATTTAATTTATTAATACATATGAAGAGAAAACGATAACATTAAAGAAAAAAATCTTCTCTTAAACCAGTCGGATTTCCTTTTTCTTCATTCTTAGAACAAAAAGAATATTAGCTATTATATTTATATTTGAAATTTATTAAATATAAATGAATAAATAAGTGACCATTCATAAAGACACTGATGTCATTCTCTGCTGCACAAAATAGTTCAATATGGGTATGGCTAGGAAAGATTGACGTGGCATTAAGAATCGGAAATGAAACATTTTCGGTTGTTCCGCACCACACGTTTTTACTTTGTGGCTAACTTGCTCCACATGTTTGAAGATATATCTATTCAGATAATGCCACAACATCTATGTAAGGTACTCATAACTCAACCACCATCCTCAACCAAAGTGTTCGATCGCTTCCAACATGGCCATTTCCTGTTCTGCAGAATGGTCTCTTGCTTGCACAAATTGTTCCAGAACAACCCATCACCTGCATGCAGTGATCCCCACGTGCCACTTCCCTTCCTGGTGCACTGTCTCACCTTCTCACCCACGCTTCTTCCATGTCAATTTCTCAGCTTCTCCCACACCCATTTTGGAAGAAGAACCTTCCAACACCCCCATCATCCATTTAGATGTTAACTTTGCTGATGTTCAACAATATTCCAAGCCAGAAGCTGAGAACTTGAACGAGTTTTTATGTGGGTTGTTTGAGGATCCAAAAACAAGGGAACTTGCGTTTGACTACTACCAAAGGTTGAAAGAGAGGCCAGAGTTTAGGCCTAACAAATCAACACTAAGGTATGTGATCAGGTACTTGATGAGTTTGAAGGAATGGGATTTGATTTTATCAGTTTCAGAAGACTTTCAGGTTTACCATGCGTTGCCTGATAGGGCTACTTGCTCTAGCTTGATTAAATTTTGCATTAAGCGTAGGAAATTCAGAATTGCTGATGTTCTGCTCGATGTTTTTAATTCTGATAGTAAGGTTGCTTTCTTAGCTTGTAGTTCTGCCATGGAAAGTTATAATAAGCTGCATATGTTTAGGAATACTGTTTTGGTCTATGAACGAATGAAATCCACTGGTGTTCTTCTGGATTCTGTAGGTTATTTACACATTATGGAAGCTTACTCTAAACTTAATGAATGTGACAAAGTGGTTCAGTTGTTTCATGAATTTAAAAGTAGGAACTTAAGAACTTCAGCCAGATATTTATCTCAAATTTATGGGATTCTATGCGAGTCATTGGGGAAGTCTGGAAGGGCTTTTGAAGCACTTAATTACTTCAGAGAGATGAATCAGAAGGGGACTTCTGGATGCTCAATTTATTCCACCTTGATATACTCTTTTGCGAGTTTACGCAAGGTTGATTTGGCTGAGGAACTTTTCAGAGAAGCTAAAAGCAAAACAGTGATAAAGGACCCTGAGGTCTATTTAAGGCTTATGCTTATGTACATAGATGAAGGTTTGTTGGAGAAGACTTTGGAGATTGTGAAGGCAATGGATGATGCAGATGTGAAGGTTTCTGATTCTATAATATGTACTATTGTCAATGGCTTTAGCAAGAAAAGAGGGTTTTCAGCTGCAGTTAAGGTTTTTGAGGATCTAGTTTCGAAGGGCTATGAACCAGGTCAAGTCACCTATGCTTCAGTTATAAACGCATATTGGCGTCTTGGACAATGCAGCAAAGCAGAAGAGGTGTTTGAAGAGATGGAGAAAAAGGGGTTTGACAAATGTGTTTATGCTTATGCTAGTATGATTGTGATGTATGGGAGAACTGGGAAGGTGAGAACTGCAACAAGGTTGGTAGCTAAGATGAAAGAAAGAGGGTGCAAACCAAATGTGTGGATCTATAACTCATTGATAGACATGCATGGGAGGGAGAAGAATTTGAAGCAGCTTGAGAAGCTGTGGAGAGAGATGAAGAGAAGAAAGGTAGCACCAGATAAGGTGACTTACACTACCATCATCAGTGCTTATAACAAGGCAGGAGAGTTTGAAAGTTGTGTGAAACTGTTTGATGAGTACAGAATCAATGGTGGCCTTATTGATAGGGCCATGGCAGGTATAATGGTTGGTGTGTACACTAAAGTTGGTCAGGTTGATGATCTGGTGAAACTCTTGCAGGACATGAAAACAGAAGGGACAAGACTAGATCAGAGGCTGTATCAGTCTGCTTGGAATGCTTTTAAGGATGCTGGGTTGCAACTGCAGGCAAAATGGATGAAAGAGAGCTTCCTTGTGGCATAGTCTTCTTTATATTTGTCCAACATTTGGCCAAATCTCAAGCAGAAATATGTGAAACCGGTCAGTAGTGTGATGCTTAATTGCTTTCTCTGTTACTCCAAATATTGCAGTATGTATATTTATACACCATGTATAGGTTTCTTGCTTGTACAATTATTTCTTAGCCCTTTTCTGTTATATCCTTGCAAACTCAAATTGTGATCTAGTAACAAGATCCAACTGCATAGGTTGCTGTAAAGTATTTTTTGTAACCAAACATCAACATAACTAAGCAGGAAATCCATTTTATCTTCAAACTTTCCTGGATTATGGGTCTTCTACTTTATGTTGTGGTCAACTTTTTTTCATCTTTATATTCTATGCGTGACATGTTGGAAGCTAACGTCGATTAGAAATAAGAGTAATTTAAAATATATAAATTGGTGTAAATCTTATTTTACGTACCGATTTTATAAAATCGAATTAGACTTAAAATTTATTTCTTAATAAATCTAAACTCCTTTTCTACTATTTCTCACTCCATTGGTGTAGACACACTTGTTTTGGTCTTTAGGTTTTTTATATGATATGAAATATCCTCACAAGAATGTGTTCATGTTGATCATGATACAAAACAAGAACATTATTTCATTTTAATCATGGTCGATATTTTCAGTTATAGTTATTAAAATTAGCTTTGATTTGATCTATCAGACTATTAATATGCTATCCTAAAAAGGATTGAGTCACTTTAGTTCAGTTTAACAGACTAAACTGGTTTAGTCACTAAATTTTTCAGATGAACATACTTGTACTATTTAATTTTATATGTTCTCATAAAATTATATAACTTTAGGAAAATAATAAGTAGTTCAATTAGACCTTATCCTATGAGTTAATTGAGTTAGGTTAGACAAAGAAACATATAACTCATGAAAAATTGACTGAAGTCAATCCATTTGACCAATTTACTTCCGATGAAAAATGGAATCATTATTTGTAGAAATTATTTTTGTAAGAGTAATCAAATTATGCCTATATGTTGTAGGAACCTAATCAACTACGTCAACGAAAAATATTAGTAAACTGGTCTACTGTTTGTTCCATTTTGACTATGAAACCAGTTTGGAGTTGAATTAGTTTGATAAAAATTGAAAAAGAAAAATAGTATAGAAAAAAATTGAAAAAAATCATAATAGATAAAAATTGGAAAAATCAGTCCAAAGCTAAAAGTTTGAATTTTTTTTAAATAATTATTTAGATGTTACTTTGATTTTTCTTGTAAAGAGAGAGATAATTGAAAAAAAATGGAAGTACAAAAATAAAATAGAGGGAAAGATTAATGTTAAGAAAAAAAGAATCATAGAAATGTCAACGAGGGATTAAAAAAATCATCATGAGTATGAGCATCTTTTATCCTTGAGAATTATTTTATCAATAAATTAAGATGAACATAAAATAAAAAAATATCACAATAGTCATTTAATGACAATAAGAGAATAATACAATGTGAAAATGTTTATAAGTACATTTAGACACTTAAAAAAAAGTTTAATTCAAAGCTCATAACACTTTTATATATAAAAAAATCAAACAAGAAAAATAAAATACAAGTTTAAAGTGTTTTAACTTGGAACAACTAAAACTATGAATTTTCAATAAATAGTTAGTAACATCACTCCATTGTTTATCTTAATTAATATAAAAGTTTTCAAAATATATTATTTTATCAACTCAAAAATAAAACATGCATAAGTGTAGTTAATTAAGAGAGAGCAGACGGATTTTGGGTTTCATTTTCAACCCTTTTGAATTCTATTATTAGAAGGTTAGTAGGAGATTATGAGTTAATATTTATTATTATATAGAAATAAAATACAAGGAATTGAAATATTTTGAAAAATAAATAAAAATATAAGTAATTTATTTTGGATTTAATAAAGTAAGATTTAGCTTTAACAAAAGTAGTTGGTTAATTAGCTAATGACTCATAAGCTAGTGGTTTCTAACTAATACATTAGTCACTAGTGATAAGTTAATAATTATTGTTAGTTGATAAACTATCTTGTTTTATCAGATGTGTTGAAAAACTAATTAATAAAAATAATTAATAAATATGAAATGATATAAAAGAAATATAACTATATGTTACGTGATTGAATTTTAAAAAAAATTATGCCATGACATGTGATACTATAAGTCTTTAGTCTTATATATGTGTTTTTATTTCGATTTAGTTCTAGTTTTTCTTCAAATCAAATAATATTATCTTCTTTATTAAGACAAAATTTTTATTTACATAAATATTATACTGATATTTTATTAAAAATAAAATTTTAACATATTATATTATTATATTTTAGGTTTAATCCTTTAGTACATCCCTATTTATGTACGAATGTCTCAATTGGGTCCTCGTTTTTAAAGTGTATCAAAAATGGTCCTTAATTTTGAAAATTCATATCAATTGAGTCCTTTCCGTTAAGTTGGCTGGACGGCGTTAAAAAAATTCATGAGTGGATGCTGAGATGACGAACGAACGCTCGTCACCAGCGAACGAACGCTCGTCCACCAGAGAACGAACGCTCGTCCACCAGAAAACGAACGCTCGTCGACCTATTATTGCTGGACGACCGTTCGTTCCACACTGGACGACCGTTCGTTCGGTGGTCGACGAGCGTTCGTCGCGCGTCGGCTGGTGACGAGCGTTCGTCCGCTGGTGGACGAGCGTCCGTTCGTCCTCTCAGCATCCACTCATGAATTTTTTTAACGCGTCAGCAACTTAACGGAAAGGACTCAATTGATATGAATTTTTTCAAAAATAAGGACCATTTTGATACACTTTAAAAAACGAGGACCCAATTGAGACTTCGTACATAAATAGGGATGTACTAAAGGATTAAACTATATTTTACTAATTCATGTTATACTAATATTTGTTATTAATATAAATGTTATACTAGTATTTATATTCAAATTTAGTGGTTATAATCATTCAAATAGGAGGGAAAGATTAGAAAGGACGTTTAATAGTGTTTAAATTTTTTCACAAAAACAACATTTAATAACTATTGCGAATGTTAGATAAACTGTAGTAGTTGTTTGTGTTTTTAAGTAAGCCTTTAAAAAACGTTTTAAACAGGAAAAATAATAATACAAGTATTTTTATAGTGGTCCCTCGTCATATCCTATGTATAGTCTCCTTTAAGACCTCTTAAGGGATTCCATTAATCTTATACAAGATTACAAACAAGTATAATTCACTTTTTGTATATAAGTATTATCAATCACTTATGGCTCCCTTAGTCAATCTGACTAATATGAGTTTTATCACTCCTAGTATCAATCCTAGACTATTGTTTAGACCATTTAACTCAACTGAGTTAAAGAATAGAAGTGTTTTAATTCATTTTTGAATATACAAACACAATCAGTGTTTTGAAGTATAAATTCAAATAACTCTCAAAGAAAGGATAAATTCAATATAATGAAATCCGATAAGTAGAAAGATTTTTTCTTGTTCTAAGAACAAACTCAGACAATGTAAGTTTTTAGAGAGAATAACAACATAACGATTCAATGATAGCGAAAAATTCTTCTTATCCTCTTCCGTGAGTCCTCCTTATATAGCTTTCTTCGAGAGATGACCGTTACTCAGAAAGAATTGACCCACTCCACACAAAACATCCATTATATGATCATCTCATAACATAAACAAATAAACAAGAGTAAGCTGATAGAGCAAAGTCATATAATATACAATCATCATACTCAACCACTCTACACAAAACATTTATTACACTCATCAAGGTCACACCACCGACAATTATCCCCTCTGCTCCTTAAGGACTTACGAGTACAAGCTTTGATGCTTTACACATTGACCACTGTACTCATTAACGAGTTGGAAACCTACAGACGAAACACCATTCCCTTCTCTACTACTTCCCCTTTCCATTGCTTCACACAACCGAAAGGTACAATCCTATATAACTTTATAAGGTACAACAAGACATATAAACCAATAAGTTTTTATAGTTTCACATTGAACAGACAACATCAAAACCATGCTCGAACATCAAAACAATTTTAAGCCTACAGAAATACTGATTCACTCCTAAACAACATGAAACAACCTAACACCATAAGTCAAGCTTAACAAATTTGCTACTGCTAAACAAAATAATAAGGAACAAATCATGAATCACTAAACTAGACATTCCACCACTGCACAGATCAATTTTTATGACAAAACAAAGGTTCACTTACCAACAACGTCATGACGTTGTAGCAACACTTAAACACTCATTATCATACACTACACCACTAAACAATCACCATTAAACCCAAAATTATTCAACATTAAAATATATCATCGCAACCAGAATTCTGCAGCAAAACAATACTTATATGTTTACTCTAGACTAGATACAACAAGAAATTCAATTCACAACAACTCAAATTATCACAACTAAGCAAGAAAAGTTAGAACTCTCTTAAACTAAAGGATGATTACATACATAGCCTTACTGCCCTTGAAACCAAAATTATGCACTCTAATACCCAAAACTATATTCTATACCAGAAAAATAATGCATGCTCGCAGGACCAAAGGAAAGCACCGTGGCTTGAATTTTCACTTTGGGGATTTTCTAATTTGCATTTGCTTGGGAGCGTTTTGGGGGAAAAAGTTAAAATGGGAAGTTATTTCATCCTGTTACTTATCGGCAAATTGTATCCATCGGTAATAAAGTCATTACCAACATACACATAAAAAAAACTTTACAATAGATATATCTTCAACAATTTCTCATACGAGCTTACTAATGGATATTTTTGTATGTAATGTAATAAAAAATATTCATTAATAATTTTGTTGATAATAACAACTTTTTGATGGATTTATATCTATCAATAATAAACAATTTTCTTTTATAGTGATATTTTATAAAATGGGTATGAGAATTGGATGAGTATAATACTCCATCTCATATCAGATCTTGTTTGTCTTTAATTTAAATTATCAAAATACTTTTAATTTAATAAATAATGTAATAAATTTATTTCAACATTTTATATGGTATTTTATTTTTTTCATTAGAAAAATATTTTTTTGCTACTCAGTTGATCTACTCATTCTGTATTTATCACTCTTTCCCCACTGTATGATTTACTTGAAACAACATATATACACTCTTTTCCTTAAAAATACACTCTATTATTTCGTTTTTAAATATTCATCAAAATAGGAAAAAAAACAACTTTATTCCTTTCATATAAAAAAAATTAAAAAAAAACTACAGTAATTTTTTTATTACAAAATGAAAATATGAATATAGAAACAAAATATAACTTCTGAAAGATCACAAAAATAGGAAAATAACGAGCTGTCCATGCATTATTCTCGAAATTATTATTATTATTGTCTCAAAATTGATAACAAATAGAAGTCAATGCATTATTCTCGATATATTATTATTATGGTCTCAAAATCGACACTTGGATCCTTCTGAAGAGAAAACGTGGCAAGTGCCCAGAGCTTGAATGTGAAATTTGTGACAAGCTGGAGACGATTCACAAGATTCCATTTTTGACAGTTGACAACAGTGCACGACGGTAACAATAGCAACAACATTAGTAATCGTTAATAATTCAATGAAAAAATAAATAAAAGGGAAATTACATGCATCGTCTAAAGAAGCTTCGAAATTAAGGTGGTTTTAAGGATAAGCCACCTTCGTAGTACGCGGCATAACAACCATTGACGAATTCCACCACAGCAATGCCCCAAAATACAAGGCGAGACAAACAATATAAGCAATTATGTGAAGTTTACAACACAACATGGTTGGACAAATGGGTTGTGTACACCTTCAACATGCTTCCAAAACTATAACCAATCTTCACACCTTACAAACCAGGTGAACAACACAAGGAAAAGCAACAGACTCCCACAACACATTCTTGTTCTTCTTCTTCTTGTTGTCGTTCTTGCATATTGCATTGCAAGATCACAACACAGAGAAGATGACGCTGTGGATCAAGGCCACTGGAGCGTTGAAGGATAGGTACAGCATCTGGGTGGCGAGGCTCTTACCCAGTGGTCCATGCAGGAACCCTGATCTTGAAATGGTCATCATCAAGGCAACAAGCCACGACGAACAATGCATGGATTACAAGAACGTTCAGAGGGTTTTCAAATGGCTACGCACCTCGCCCTTGTACCTTCAGCCTCTTCTCTACACTCTTTCAATGAGGATGGAAAAGACTCGTTCTTGGGTTGTGGCACTCAAGGGGTTGATGCTCATTCATGGGGTGTTCTGTTTCGATCTTCCCGCGGTGCAGAAGATGGGAAGGTTGCCGTTTGATTTATCGTTGTTCAGCGACGGACACATAAACCCTAACAGGGCCTGGGTTTACAACGCGTTTGTTAGGGCTTATTTCTTGTATTTGGACCAAAAATCAGCGTTTGTGAGGATGGAAGCAACGAGAGAGACCAAACGTGGAGGCAAGGAGAAGGAAGAGAGCCTGATGGAAGAGCTGCAGAGCTTGGAGAAGCTTATTGGTTTGATCGATTTGCTTCTGCAAGTGAAGCCCAGGAGCCTCCGCATGAACGTGGTGCTTGTTCTTGAGGCCATGGATTGTGTCATGGACGAGGTTTTGGAAGTGTATGAGAAGTTTTCCGCTAGGGTTCAGCGAGTTGTGGAGAGAATACTCGACATGGGTGGGGAAGAGGAAGCTAGGGTTGGTCTGGAAGTTTTGAGAAAAGCTGAATTGCAAGGGAACAAGATTACTACGTACTTCAACTTCTGTAAGGACATTGGTATCCTTAATGTTTCGGACTGCCCTGAAATTGTGAGGGTGGATGAGAAAGACATTGAAGAACTGATAAGAATCAGAGACGGAGAAAAGATGGAGAGTGATGAAAGTGATGAGGAAAATGGTGTTGTGGCGTATGAGGATAATAATTGCAGAGCCATTGTGAGCTTTCTGGAGACGAAGCAGACGGATTTGAAGACAGTGATCACAGACCAATGGGAAGTGTTCGAGGATGATTTATTAGGTGATGTTACGGATGGTGCAAGTGTCACAGCAAATAACCCTTTTCTCGACTATTCTTTCAGCCTCGTACCGTATGTTCCTGTTTCTAACAATTGTGTTCTTCCCGATTTAATTGTTTTGTAGCAAGTACACATAAATGCAGGTTTTATTTTCAGCTTCTCATAAGGTTTATGGTGATATGCATTCAATGTATTTTCTTAAAAGAAAAATAAAATGAAATGATGGAGAATAAAGTCTTTCTTTGTCTTTCTTTGTCTTTCTCATGACTGCAAAGTTGTATTCAAGCAAGTTCAGAAATATGACAATTAAATTTCGTAATTTAATCAGAATTTAGGATGATGTGTAGAGAGTTGGCTAATTGGATGTATTGTCATTTTAACTTTAAGGTCTTAAGGATGCATGTTGTGGTAACATGTACTCCCAAGTATTAATTGAACTTTCTTTTTTCTAAATAATGATATATAAAATATATGAATTGTGACAATACATGAGTGTTTTACACCTAATTAATTTCGATTCTCCATTATACCTGTTATAAGTAGAGCAAAGATTCACTCCTATTGAGTTTTTTTTTCTTTTGTTTTCTTTCTTATATCATATTTTACATACTAATTAATAATAACAATAATTTATACTTAAATAATAAAATATGAATTAATATTTGTTTAAATTAATGTTTTAATTATTTTTAGGGTGAGAAATATTTTAAAGGTTAAACCACTTTCCCAATCTCTATTTCTGTTGGGTTTTCTCAAATAGTTCTCTTTTAAATTGGGTTAACGAGGTTAACTTTCAGGTGATGTGTGTGAGGTGGAATCATTAAATGATGTGACATATTCAAAGTAGGTTAGTAAAATATATAATTAAAAAAAGGGGTTTTCTAAGAATTGAAAGCCAAATTAGGATTCATCTTCAACCTTACCTTTATCATCTTCAACCCTAGCGATTAATGCTCAGGGTTTACCATGAAGTTAGGGTTCATGAAATCCAAAAAGTTTCTGAAATATGAAATTAAGCACCACCAAATTAGGGTTTATCAAAATCAAATTGGGTTTGAGATTAAAGACGCAATAAATAACAAATTCATAGAGTTCTAGGCATCCCACTCTGCCCATCCTGTTGGGTCGATATGGTTTTCTATCGACGATTGCATCACAATAGTCCTGGAATACTTCTTCTATAAGGTCGACCCAGATAAGTTTTGATGGAACTTACAACAGTCTTAAGATCAGAACTCGGTGTAAGGTTACATTGTTGAATTGAAGTTTCTATATTTTGGTTTGGATCTTCTCTTCCTTAAGCTATCACCATATTCTTTTGGTTACTCATGGACTTTCAGGACACCAGGTTACACTTTTGGAACACAACAACGACATTTCCAAAAATGAAGTCCATGGTACTAGTGATGATAGAGTCTCTGTAAAACTACCTGTTGGAGTATGCGTAGAGAGTGTCTTGAAAGGCATACATGCGACAACGCTTTATCGCAGATTGGTTGGCACCTACGCGAAGAGCCACCACTTGGTGTTTCGTCGACCCCGCTGTGTTCTGAAACCATATGTCTTGACCCATAAATCCATCACCCATAGAAGCTGCAAAACCCGTATAACTATACGTGGTTAGTGTTCAAAAATTCAAAATGTCCTACTCATTTGTGTCTTATTGTGATTTAGATCTTTAAACATTCAATCAAAATGGTAACTTCACTTATTCAGGAATCATTGAAACATACTTACATCAAACATAACATATAAACTAGAAATATATGGGGAAGAGGATTTAATGGAGGTGCGAATCGGTGAGATTGAAGGCAAACGTGAATTTGGGACAAATTGTGATTAGGGTTCCTAAGTTTGTGAAATTTAGGATTTCTCTACAGGCTTGTTGTGAGAGGCGATTCATTCAGGGTTGATTTTTGGGTTTCCTTTCAGAGGCTTGATGCATAGTGAAGAAGATTTTTGGGTGATGCACATGGAAGAAGATTTTTGAATGATGCACAAGAAAGAAGATTTTTGGGTGGTGCTTCATCGTATTGGAGGATGACCCTTTTTTTTAATTTTTTAATCAAACATTTTCCACCTAAAAGGCTATGCTCATTAAATTATTCCAACCATTGTGATTTGGGTTGCAATATGTACTAGGGAAATTTGTAAACTAATTTTTGAGATTATGCATATTGAAAATACTCAATTTCAACCAAATAAATAAATTTCTTTTAAAAAAATAAAAATATGTCATAATAAAATATTTTAAAATTTTTAATTTTAGAGAAAAATATGATTTTGATAAGTAGAGACAATATTCATGATAATAATTAGAATGAATAATACGTACGTGAATTATGAAAAGGAGAAATTTGTAATTTTACTTTAATTTTATTGTAATGGACAGATTTTGAAAATATTATAAAATATGGATAAGTCGTACTAGTAAAAACTTCACTTAAAGAAGTTGCGTTCCATAGTACACTAAAATCGTTATTCAAATTCAAATCATAAAAAGCAACACGCCCAGTGGGACTCGAACCCACAATCGCTTGATTAGAAGTCAAGCGCCTTATCCATTAGGCCATGGGCGCTTTTAATGTTAGTTTTATGATTAGTTTATATTTAACAAATAAGCATACATAAACAGAGCTTAAATTTGCATCTTATTTGTTTTACCCATTATACCATCATATATTTTCTTTGTTAATATAAAAATGTAAAAATATATGCATCACACAATTAACATGAATATTTATATACAAAATAATACGCATAGAATTATTTCGCTTTCACAAATACAAACTTAAAATTATTGTAACAAGATGAACAAATTTTAAATATATAATTTCATAACACTTAAAGATAAAAAAATAATAATAAAGAATTACATTAAATTATAAATATACCATCATAAAAAAGAATTAGAAAAACACAAATTGTGTTGACTCAGTTATAGTCATCATCCGCTAGTTTCATCTTTAATTTTAAGTCAAAAAGTATGAGATAAGGGTGAATTCCATGTCAATTTGTAAATATATATTAAATGACGGCAACTAACAAAGCAACCATAACGAAGAAATGTTAAAGTCATAACCCATAATTTCCTCTGATTTTAGAAACTGAGTTTATTGGTCTAACAACTTTAATGAAAAAGTGAAAGTGTGTTGAACAACTAAGTAAACGAGAAAAACTTATTTATATTAAGCACCTTGCTTTAACTTATCTTTAATTCTTCCTTTTAGGTACCACTTCACTAACTTTTTAGGTCATTAAGTTGTTTTTCTTAATTTCATAAATTAGTGATTAATGAAAGAAAATATTAAGCTTAACGTATATTTAAAATTTATTTTCAAAATAATTTTTTTAAATTAAAAAAATGTAAATATATTTCATAGATATAACCTAAAAAAGTTATCACGAAAAGTGTAAGCTCGTTTTCTCCTTTTTCTTTTCTTTCTCTTCCCTTCTTAAACTAGCTTTTTTTCACATCTTTGATGTTTAGTTTTTTTTACCCCAAATAATTAATGTTTTAGAATTAGGTTGTGTTTTCTGTTTGTAATGTATAAAGTTTATCGTTTTTGTTCTTATAATTTTTAAATAATCTTTATATTCACGATTATTTATATAATTCTAATAAATATATTTTCTTTTCTGTTTTTGTAATATAAATAGTTTCTTAATATGAACTCGTTCTATTCTAATTTAGACTAATCTTGACCCAACCTAGTTTAACCTTGTTTGGATCCAAATTTTCTAATCTAAATTAGGACATATTCGAACTACTTTTGTATGAACTAGGTTTAATCGAACCTAACCTACATTTAGCATGGTTTGACCTTACTTGAGTCTGATCCAAAATTTCTTAACATATAGGTCAGAGTCATTTCAACACAACCTTACATGGCTTAATCTAGATTTGGCCAAGCCGAGGCATATCTCAACTCAATTTGATACATAGTTGACTTAACCCAACATTACCTAGGCTTGAAAAACTTTACATGACATGAACTAGGCCTAACTCAGCTTGACTTGAATCCAACCCAATTTGGAAAAACATGGGTCCAACCCAATTGATCAGAGCTTGTTTGAACTCAACATATTTTGGCTTAATCTGACTCAACCCAACTTGGCCTAACCTAAACTTAAGTCATCTTGCAATCCATTTCTATCAAACCAACTTGACATAACCTGACCTTACCTAACTTGACTTGTACCCAACCCAACCTTACCTATAATGACTTGTGTCTGACTAAGCCTAACCTAGATCTTATACATCTAAGCTTAAAATGTGTCTAGATTGACTCAAATTTACTTAGGCTGACCAACTTGGCCCAACATGGTTCCAACGTTATTTGAATCAAACTCATCTCAACCTGACCTAAATTGGCCCTAATTGGATTTGACTAGGTCAAACTCGACCTGACTCAAAAATTGGACTTAATCCAACTTAGTATGACCTAAGTTCAACTTGTCTTAGGCTCATATGAACTTAACTCAATCTAATCCCAACTTAAACTAGCTTGGAACCATCTTAACATGGTTTCAACCTCTTCTAACTTAACATGCAGGCCTTACCCATATTGTCCTAAGTTGGACTTAGCTCGACTTGACTTTGCCCAAAATAGGCTCAGCTTAACTTAGATTAATGTGGGTCTAGCTAGACTTAAATTGGACTCATCTTAGCTTGGTCCAAATTGAACTTGACCTAACTTGATTTGGCACAACTCTATCCTTGTTTAAATCTGCACCCTATCCATGTTAACATGCATTCTATCCATGTTAACCTAACATGGGTCTGATTGGACTTGGTCTAATTTGGACAAACTAGATACAACTTCGCATGGCCTCACTTAACTTAACTTTGCTAATAAGAACTTGGGTTTCAATTTGAATTATATATATATATATATATATATATATATATATATATATATATATAATAAATTAAATAAATATATTTTTTCATCTTGGTTTTCAAAGAAAAAAATTTATTTTAAATATTGTTCATGAATTAGTTTTAAGCTAACCCATGAGAAGGATTTTGGTTGTATGAACTTTTACTTAAACGAGTCCCTTAGTGTTATAAACTTTTTTTATCATAACTAGAGCAGTTATTTGAGCTTAAATGAGTCTCTTCTAAAACCAAGCCTTATTTTTCTAGCCCGCATAATAGGGGCTTTTAAAAGTTGCAGCCCCAAAGTTATATGTAAAGTGGGTTGGTGCAAGCTTAGGGTGGGGTTCGTTCCCAAAACTAAATTAGTTCATTTTTAATGTATTTTTATTTATTCCTTTCGTTTGTTTTGCAATCTCTCTTTAGTAATTTCTAAGTTTCGCATGATGTTTTACTAGTATCTTTTTATCCCTTCACTCTAAACATCTTTCTGCAATGTTGAATACCTAAGAAAAATTATAGTTTAAAAGTTTTATTGCACAAGAGTAATTTTTTATTATCTAATAAAACAAAGGTAATTTTGATAGAAAAAAGTGTTATAATTATTTTGCACAAGTTTTAAAAAAAAAAATTCTCAGAAGAATTATTCTTTAAAAATCAAATAAGTTATTATTTTTATAAAACATTACTAATATATATAATATAAACATTTTTGTGTATCAAAAATAAAAAATACACAATTTTATAAAATTAAAAAAAAACTAAATATTAATATAATTGCATAATTTAATTCAAAAATACATTATGAGAGCTTAGTCAGATAATTTTTTAATATTATTTAAAAATATATTATTAAAAATAAAATAATTAACAGGTTAAAAGAAGACTCATGATACATAAAGTTGTATGGATATTTAACTTTGAAACTTGTTTTGTAAAAGATTTTTTTGTCTTTCTGAAATTTTTTAGTCCAAACCCATATAGAGTAGGATCAAATCCTATAATGGACTAATTTAACGGGTTTAATCGTAACCCGTTTAAACCAATACTGTATCATCTATATATTAAGCTATTTTTATTATCTTTACTTATATATATACATTTTCATATGATAAAAAAAAGTAATCAATTATGGTGATGGAAAAAATAAGTTCAGAGACCAAAAATTAAAAATAAGAATAAAAATCAACTAAAAACAACCACACTATTAAAAGCAAAATATATATAAATACTTTTTATGAAATCTAAAACCTGTTTAATTCAAACAAGAATAAGAATGCATTAAATGTTCACATAAATTTTTTTTACAAGATGAATGTAATTTTAAGGGTAGTGGTTCAGTTATGCCTTCTTATATATTTTACGAATAAAAAACTAAGATGAAATGATTAAGCATTAGAGTTTGCACAGTACAGTGTAAGTACGTTAAAGGTTGAACAGAATTAATCCTGCAATCATGAGCGACATGGTTAAACAACAAAAGCAGTTTTATGTCTGTACATATAAACAGACATCATCATCGTCCAGCTTTTCCCACAATCTAGAAACCTGTGGGGTGCTGAATCATCATGGAAAATGGTCAACATGTTACGAACCTGTTTAATTATGTTTTTGTTTTCTAGTGCTTTGACTGGGATTAATCATACTATTTCAACAACATCAATGCCTTCCAAAAACAACACATAATTAGGATACAAAATGCTTGATAAAGTTTAATTATTAAATTACGCATCGATAAAAAATAAATATTATATATATATATATATATATATAATGATGAAACGTAAAATTAAAGCTAACTTACAATGAGAAAATAATTTATCCATAAATGGATGGAAATTAAACTGACACTGTTGCTAAGGAGAAGTATATTGGAGTATATATAATTATATATTATTATATAATATAATAGAATTGACCAAATAACTTATTATCATGGATTTTGAAAGGAATATTTTACGTGATATTCACTATGTTAAACTTATAACGTAAAATATTTAAACTTCAGTTATAAATGAAACTCAAGTGACCCCTTCTAGTATTGGTCCCTTTTATCTTTTAAATTGAGTTAATTTGATCAATGATAATTCACTTTTGGAATATACTTTCAAATATATTATATTGATTCATTACCTGAAATTTGGGTCTTATTAGATATACGTCAGTATAAAAATTATGGAAATGAATTGATGTTGAAACAAAGAACGACTACACAGTGAAAATTTGTGGGCTTCAAGAACAACTAGTAAAAAAAAATCAACATTGTTTTTTTTTTCTTTTAATTTCCTCGTAAGATTTATTTCATGTAAAATTCCAAATGCTATTCATTAAGTTTTAATATATATATATATATATATATATATATATATATTACGTACCTCAAATATCTTTAAAATATTACAATTAATATCCTATACTATAGTAACTTATTATATTACTAAAATATCTATTATTAATATCATGTATATAACATATTATCAAACTCGGTTATATTATTAAAATACATATAATTAATATTTTATTGTAAAATAATTTATTTCACATTATGTTAGTGTTAAGATATTTACTATTATTATTTTATGATACAGAAATTTATCACCAAATTATTTTATATATTAAAATATTACCAATTAATATCTTATATTATAATAATTTATTATCATATATTACGAAGATATTACAGTTATATATAATATAATAATTTATTTTTTTAATTTTTTTATATTTTATAGACTCAAAAAGTTTATAAATACTTAACTTTATAACAAAAAAGTATTTATTTCCAATTTAACCTTGATTGTTTTTTATATTTATTTAACTAATTAATATAACTTTATAGGCGTGAATGATTTAAAACATGTTTAACTTAAATTAGACGTTCAAACCAACTTGATTACTCCAAATTATCTAATCTCATTTCTATTCTATTAAATCCATAAATTAACAGTAAACCAGTTAGAAATTATCTAACCACAGACCTCAAACCTTTTGCTTCAACCTAAACCTACTACATTAAAATCTCATTAGTCAAAACCTTTAAATTTGAGCTTAAAACCTTCTAAAATCACCATATTGACTCATACCTATTTTCATGTCACATTTCTCTTAACTGAATGTGCTAACAAGTTTCAAATGACCTTACAACTTGTCCTAAATTGTTGTTTCTCTCCTTAGACCTTTACTTCTAAAACTCATCTATCAAAACCTCCATTTTTGACCAAAATGAGCCTAATTCACTTCTTCTCAACATTATAATCAATTCGACGCCACAAACTTCAGAACAATAACACACATGACAATAATCAGGTCCAAAGAGAAACATTCAACCAAGTTCATTCATTCAAACACACTTAAATACTACAAACACTCATTTCAAGCATAACAATCAACATACACTAATGTCATATACTATTAACTATCCGTTCATACTTCATATCTAAAAAAAACATTAGTTTCCCTTACCTTATCAGAAATGCTACCATAGCTCTATACAACATACTACATTTTCCTCAGTTCAAGAAACTGTAGAAACGCTAACAAACCATATAATCGTGATCAAAGTAAATCTTTAAGACCATTAATCAACAAAGAGTTAGAAAAGGAGAGTAAACGACACATGCGAGATATTCTATTTGCATATGTCTTAAATTAAGAATCAAAGAAAAAATAGTAGAAACTTATTTGCTCTAAAACGAAATCTGATTGGTAGATGATGAAGAATGCACTGTTGTGATTTCCTAACACCTCCTGATCGTCAAACAGGTAAGCCGGGATTAAGAATTCTTAGAAAAAAGGGAAAGAAAAGTCAAGGAAAGAGTTCTGAAAAATGACACAGGTTTTAGATAATGAGACGTGTCTATAAAATTCTATTTATATTATTGAATTATTTTAACATTAAAATTCTCGATGTCATCATCTAAAATACTTATCAACTCTAATACTCTATTTTTTAGGTTTTTACATTTTTTATTTTACCAGACCATATTATTCATTCTTTTATATTGGTGACGAATTTGAATTTTTTATTGAATTTTAATTTTTTTTTGTGTTTTCAAAATATATTTATGTACGCTAATTTTAATATTCTAAAATATATTAAAAAATTAAAGAGACAAAAGTAATTATATGTAAAACTTAATAATTTTTTTCACAGAAAATCATTCAAATTATTTTTCAATTAAAACAATAAAAAATTCTTTGTAATATGCCTAAAAACACGCCCAAGTTCGAATTTTTTATTTTAACAAAATCAATTAAGATATTAATACATATAGTACTGGAACAAAATTATATCATATTAGAATAAAAAAGTTATTACAAATTTTAAACAAGTTTTACTTTTCTTCATCCCGATATTTTTTTCTTTTATTGATTTTTTATTTTTGAATGTTTTCTTTAAAAGATTATTAACTCTCTAAAATCTATAATTGAATGAAGTTCTTTCAAATTTAATTTATTGTAATATAAATTCAACTACAAGGTCTTAATCAATAATTGGAAAAAATGATAATTCATGACATTTCTGCACCGTCTTTAAAATCCCCAAGACTTTTTGTCAACGTAATGCTTTTAAAATCCGATACGCTTCTCTATAATTAATGTAAATTAAAAGCTTTAACAAATATTTTTCTAGACGTAGAGGCGGTTTTAGTTGTTACTATATTAAATATTAAAAGAGTTTATTTCAATAATAATGAAAATTTTAGATCTAATATTTTATTATATCTTTTCATAATATTTTTATAAATAAATATATTATTTTATTCTATATAAATTTATTTATTACTTAAAATAAAATAATAAAATATATTATTTAGTTGACGTATAATAACTTTATAAATTTTAAATACTTACAATTGTATTTTATTTAAAATATTTTTAAATATGAACACTTGTTTCTTTTTTTTTAACATATATGGACGCGTGTTTTTACTCTTTCTTTTAGTTTCTTTCCTTTTTTGGGTTTTTACTATATCTTAATATTTATTTTCTTCAAATTAATACTCGATATTGTGAATTTTATATTACAATTAAAAAAAAAATATGAAGAATAAATTAAAAATAATAATTTACATACATTATATGAACCATTATATATTACTATAAATAAGAGTAGTTAAAAAATCATGACGTTATAGTTGACGAGATAAGTTGTGAAATTAAAGAGGTTGTTATTCTTGTGATTATTTCATAACTCCTTTCTTTTATACAAAATGTCAAAAGTAATACAAATTTTAAGTTTAATTGATAATTTTATTCATATATTTAAGTTGATAATTTATTTTTTATTTTAACTTTTTTATCAAATTGAATCATATATTTGTAAATAAAATTAATTTGGTCTCTTTTACTAATATTGTTGGATTAGTTAATGATAAATTCAATTTTTCTTTTGTGGATATGTTTTTTCGAGTCTAAAGGACTCCTATACTTATATAAACACATAATTAAATAAATACAAATTTCTTTGCACTCATCACCATGACAAAAATCGACTGTCGAGACCATGACAATCAGATCAAAGGTTGACATTATGATGACATTCTACAACACTTCAACATTTGACATGTTAAGTCTAGGGGTTGATGTACTAAACATGATCAAATACATCTCGACCATGTCAATATATATCCTATATATGTTTGAAGACATCTCGACCACTTGAACTAGCATATATTTGGCACAAACGTATGTAGTCAAGGCAGAATCATACTAGACAGTTGATAGGTGAAGTGTACGTGAAAAAATGACAAGTACCTTTGAAGCTTAGAATACTTTAAGTTGAAGTCTTTACAGAGTATATTCAACTCTATAAGAACACAATCAATAAAATAAAACGATATTAACCTTTTTGTTTCTGCCAAAGATTAACTTGGTTAATAAAATAAGTTATAAAAAAACACATATTACAATATTTTTTTTCAATATATTTTTTTCTATATTCATAAAAATAAATATACAAAAACTTATGAAAGATTAATGATAATTATTAAATTAATATTTCATTATCAAATGAGATAAGAGAAAAATATTTTGTTTTCTTCAAGAAAAGAATATATATATATATATATATATATATATATATATATATATATATATGAGAAATAAGAATAAAAATAATAAGTTTTTTTCTCTTGAGAGAGAAAAGAAAGGTGAGAGAGAAATGAGTGCAATATTTGAGAAACTTAAAAAAAATAGATAGAAAAAATAATAAATATCTTAATAGATTTTTTTATTATTATTACATTTTATTATTTATTAACACTTAATATTGTGCTTTATAAAAGAAATAAAAAATACTTAATTTAATTTGTATCAATTTGGTCATAATACCCTTATCCCTTAAGATCCGGGTGAGGTCACTAATAACTTCCTTAACATGATAAAAGAAAATAGCTTGTGGATACTAACTTGATACACATGTCAACCTATCATTCATGTTAAAATAAAATTAGGAGGATTAGATATATAATAGATGATGAAACTCATTCTAGAAAGTAGACTTAGTTTTACATCCTACAATCATGATCTAAAAAAAATTTCTGGTGACCTAAAATGAAAGCAAATGTGATTATTTAGATTAGTGTTTGACTTATCCAAAAGATAAGATTGAAGTAGAAATATCAATTTCTACTAGTAAACATGACAATATTTAAGTGACATTATTGATTCCGGTGAAATTCACGTTGGAGATGATGACGATGAGCTTTCTTTCGAACTGACGTTGAAAACGGTAACCTGAGTTTTCTTTTGTCTTTCTTCCTTCTTCACCACGCTGCTCTTTACTTTCAACGCTATTTTCTTAAAACTTTAATTACCACATTTATATCTTAAAATAACACACTTTTCGAATCTCTTACATCTTTACGTTTTCTCTTCTTTTCAACGGTATAAATTTTCTTCAAATTTGAACCACCCCATTCAGGGCTTAATTTCTTTTCAGTGTTCAATTTTATTTATTTTTTCTGAATAAAGAAGGAAAATTAAATTACAAGTGTCTTTTTGTCTCTTCGAATAGTCTCCTCTTCTAGATTCACTGTCACTGTTTTTCGTGAATTACTCCGAGCAAAGTCATACAATAATATATTTCACACATGCCCAATTCATTATATCCTTATAATAAAATAACTAACTGCTGCTTCTCGAATACCGTTTGCCATTTATTGACCGAAACAATTTGCATATCAAGCCAATTGCTGAAGTAATGCCCTTCTTCTTTCTTCACGCCACACCCAAATTTCTTCTTCGCCGGAATAACAAAACAAACTGCTTTACAATTCTCTTCTGCTTCGCCTATTCCCAAATAATAACTTCTTAATTCCATTAACATAACATTACTCTCACTTTTAAAATATGAAGATTAAAAATGTTTCAATTCTTTTAATGTACAAGAGTTTTGTATTTTGAATTGGTTTTGATACGAGTTTACTTTTAAAATACAAAGGATAACAATATATTTAAGTTAGTATCAAATATAAGTATTAGATGTAAAAAATAAATCACTCTTTTATTTTGGATATTGGCATTAGATTTTGTAACAACACACGATTTATAATGAATCTAAATGATACTAACTAACATGTCATTGACAAATCTAAAATTTAGAAAAGATAGAAACATAAAAATATAACAAAATTCCAAGCAAAAGGTGGCTAGTGTATTTTCTAATGACCAAAATCATTCACAACAGTCAAATTTTCAACCTTCATCTTCCTCTCTCCTTCCTTCTCCTGCCTCTGTCTGCATATATTTATACCCTTACTCCACACCCATCATCCATTTCTCCAAACTCAAAATCCCAATTGCCAAACAACACCATTATGGAAGTAGTGGTGGCAGTTCCTCCTCCTCCGCTTCAACCACCACCGTCTTCTTCTTCTTCTTCCATGGAGTTCAACTTCGATAGCAGCTGCTCCTCCCCTTACATCACCGCACCTTCCAGCCCTCAACGCTTTGGAAACTTCTTCTTCAGTGCCCCCGCCAGCCCCACCAGAAGACACTCCTCTGCTTCCCCTCTCACCACAGCTCAAGATGAATTTGAATTCGACTTCGGCAGTCATGTTCAAAGGCCTTCTCTTTCTGCCGACGAACTCTTTCTCGGCGGAAAGATCAGACCTTTGAAACCCTCTTTACCTTCCTCCGTTCCCACATCAGACAAAACCAAAATCCCATCCCAAATAACAGATAACGTGTCATCATCACCGTCACCACTCTCATCGCCGTCGTTATCAGAACATAGAAGAATCAGAGAAAGATCCTTATCGTTTTCCACTTCTTCCGCCATATCACTACGCAGAGAACCTGAAACCAACAGTGATGACATCGACGTTAATTCGGTATCTTCAACTGAAAAAGGTATCAACAAGGCCTCGGAGGGCGTTTCCCATTCCTCGTTCTTGTCGTCGATTTCGTTCGGAAAAGGCTACCGAAAGTGGCGGCTGAAGGATTTTCTGCTGTTCCGAAGCGCTTCCGAGGGAAGAGCTTCCGACAAGGATCCTCTTCGGAAATACACGGTTCTGTCCAAAACGACGGCGCAGGAGGATGTGCGGAACCTGAGCTTCCGGTCCGTGGAAAGTTCCGGTTCGGTTTCGAGACGGAGGGGACCGGTTTCGGCTCACGAGTTGCATTACACGGTGAACCGGGCCGCTTCTGTGGAGATGAAGAAGAAAACATTGTTGCCTTACAAACAGGGCTTGTTGGGGTGCTTGGGCTTCAACCCTGGGATGCATCACTTCAGTGCAAGAATTGGATCTTAATAATCGGTTAATTAAGCCAGATCACTAGTTTTAATCTTGATTAATGTGTTGATTAAATTGTGATTTTGGTGACCATGTTTTGAAAATTTGCAACCAAATGGTATTTTCAATTTTCTTTTGTACATTCTCGATTTGTTGTGGTTGGTTCTTTTCTGTGTTATATATTATAGTTGTTTCGTATCATATTTTCTAGCATAGAGTTCCTTCCCGATTCTAGCAAAATTCTAAAATTTAATATTGTTTTATAAAAGATACTAATAATCATTAAATTACTTTTTATCTTTTTTATAAATATGAAAACATTAGTATCTTTTATAAAACAACATCTTTTAATAGAAACAGATATAAAAAATACTTATATTCATTAAATTACTTTTTATAACTATCATATCAATCTTCAAAAACATCTACAAAAGTTTCTAAATTACCTGGAGATAAAAGTTAAGTTTAAGCATATAAAATATATAAATTTTATTTTATTATGAAATTAAATTAATTTTATAAAAATAAGATTGGTGTTTTAATTTTTTTTAAATCACACATTAATTGACTAGATTAGAGATAAGATTAATTTAAAATATATAAGTGAGTACAAATCTTATTTTATAATGAATTAGATTTAAAATTTACTTATTAATATAATATGTTGAGTTAAACTAAAATTCACTTCTTAACGTTTTTTAACATTTTTAACACTGTATTAAAATCATATCAAAACTCGATATTCATAATCTTTTATTTGTTAAATATATTATTTTAATTGCTATTAGATCATTATAAAATTATTACCGCATCATCCATAATTTATAAAATTGAATTAGATTTGAAATTTAACTTTTAATATAAAAATAACTTTAGAAATTAAAGAAAAAAATTTAATGTAAAATTAAATATAGATAAATATTTTAACGACCTTTAGAAAACGAGTAACACAATAACAATAACATTTGAATAAGTATTAATATATATATTAATTAGAGAGACAAATATCATGATTTGGTACATGTTTTGTCTGTACATTGTATTTGGTCGCGGTAAAAACTGGTTTGTGATGTCATGTCACCTCCAACCAAATCCTGCGTTTGTCTGTACACTAACGATTTCTGCTGGTTTTGCACGTTGCAGAAGAAAAATGATATTCTTTGCGTGCATTTATGACTCTCCTTGAGAAAAAGTGTTGTTGTCAAACTATGTACACAAACGAAGATTTTAAAACTAAATCTTAGGTCGTCTTTTATAAGTGTCTTTGTTTTTCTTTCAACTTCAACAACCTGTTTCCCACCATAATATCTTTCCATCACCAATTTCTCTTCTTATTGCTCACGGATTTTTCCCAAGTTAAAAAAAGTACATGAGATTGCTCACAACATAGACATGCCAAGAAAATGACTGAGAAATTTTAATCATAATATATGGACAAATTTAAGCATGAGCTTAGAAAAGAAAAAAAAGCATTTATGCCATATCATTATCATGTTTAATAATGATTGTAATGTTGCTGTAATCCACAGTCATTTGTTTTTTTCTTCTTTCTAAAATATAGTTTAAGAAGAGTGTGTGAAAATTTCGTTAATATTATTCCATTACTAAATGTTATGACCACATACATGTTAATTCTACTTTATCTTTGTATGATATATAAAATGAATTGAGGAATTTGAATTTTTTTTTTCGATTCCTTATTATTTTCCTAAAATATATCAATGTACAATAATTTTATTATTTTAGAAAATATTAAAAAAATTAATATATTAACATAAGTTAAATTTTATTAGAATGACAATATAAAAAAATTATTAAAAAATTCATAAAGACTTAAAAAGTGGTGCTAAGTGGTGACCTATGGGTGTCAAGCGATAATTTTAAAAAAATTAAGTCAATGATCATTTTGTGACAGGATCTTGAACAATGGTTTCTATTGCTGAACATGCTCAGGTCAATGAGCTCCATGACCTTGACGTTGAGCATTGGTTTTCATCGCGAAACACTCTCAAGTCAAAAAACTCTAAAGGTTTGTCAATGTTGAGTTCTAGTTTGTGTCATTGAACGCTCCCTTGACAGTGAGCTTTTGTGCACATCAACGTAGAGCGTTCTTTGGTACCACTGGACGCTAGCATGTATTATATTATGCTTTGATGTTTTTCAATATCTATGTTTTCGTGATGTTTCGATTTATGTTTTCATGTGGTTATTGGTGTGATTCAAGGTTGAAAGTGGTGATAACGAAATGATTTTCGGAAAAGACCATATTTTATGTGGTGATGTATTAATGAAATATATGTGTATGAGTAGTACTCTCTAAGGTGGAGATCGTCGTGTATATTTAAAGTGGAAATGTATATTTAAAGTGGAAATTTATTATTAAAAATGAAAGTTCTACTTCTATGAAGAGATTTCAAGGTTGATAGAAAGACTTTATTACTTTGTAGGTTATGTTTTGCTTGTATGACCATGTCTTTCCTAAGGAGGAAGGATATAGTAAATTAGTTAGTGTTATGCATTGTCTAGGAACATCCTTTGTGAAATCATCCTTATACTTTACTAGACTCATAGATTCATTTAGAGGATGAGATCTAGGTTGTGAAGTGTGAAAGAGATTCTTATAACTGGTCTTAGAGTCGTTGAGTCCATTTTTTTTAAGTTATAGAGAATTTACCTTGTCATGAGGAAGGGAAAATCAAGTTTTAAGGATTTCAATTTCATTTGACGATAAATGTATAAATTCTAGAGTTCGAGTTAATGTATAAATCCATATATCGAGTTTAGTATTATATTTTACTTAAGTGTTTATGAATAAAATGACAATTAGATCATTAAATACTATGTTTTGAATTGACTGAGATATTAAATGATAAATTGTCTACCTATTAATGTATCTTCCTTTGTTGTTTGTGTTTTTGTCTTTTTTTTTTATAATTATTGCTTTTATGGCCTGAAGAGACGAGGTTACAAGTAGATGTGATTTTATATAAAATAGATGTAATTGGTTGAAGACTATGTTTAAAGTTCTAGATTTTAAATATAGAGTATGAGTATGATGTAGTTCTTTGGTTTTGTTATATTGTATAAAAGTTTAAGTGACATATGTATTTTTTTATTTATTTTAAAGATCGAAAAGATTGCAACTAGGCCATATTGGTATGCTTGTATATATTTTACTTGTCCATACATGATTAGGTTTGCTTAATACCTAACTGTGCAATTAATAATATTAATCTACGAAATTGAAATGTTATAAAATTTGTACCAGATAAAAAAAAAGAAAAATATGGAATAAGATAAGTGATGTAATTAAAAAAATGAAATAAATAAATATTAGAATAGTATCACTTATTAAAATTACATTATGAAGGATATGAGTGAAAAATCTTTAACAAAATTTATTCTCTCTTTATAAGATTCAATTACTAGATTTCTCGAATCATGATCGTGAAAAATTATTAATTTAAAAATAATTAATAGGTTATCTATATCATTTATATCGTCATTATATAAAAATATTTCTCCTGTTTTGTATACATATTTTCTTTTCTATTTTATTCTTCAAATAACAGTTTTTAAAATTAAAATAATAACCTTAATAATTTTATCGGACTTTTTTAATTTGACTGTTTTCTTAAAATTAAGCACCTTTTGAATTTTTATTTATTTTTATAATAATAATAATTGTAACATCCCAAAATACAGTAATCACTATAATTCAGAATTAATTACAATTAACAGTAATCACAAACAGTCTTTGCATTAAAACAGGATTAAAAGCCTAACGGCATCAGTACAGAGGACGCGTATAAACGCATACAATGAAACCAAGAGTGAACGCTCTTAAATACATAAACTAACGAGCACCAAAATACAATCAGAGATGAACAAGACGAACGGCCTTACAAAATAGGTGGCCGAACGTTATAACTATGCTATCATATACAGCCTAAATCAAACGAGCACTCTAAGGCTCGGCCTTTACTTCAACTTCAACCAGATTGGAGTCGTCCAAATTTTCTTCTTCCAGCATTGCTTCAAGGGACGCACCACCATCTGCTCACATCCACAACGGATGATCATTGCATTTGACAAGACGGAGTATACATGTACAGTAGACAACACAATGGAAATGCAAGGGTAAGCTTATAATATTTAATTTTATACAATTAACACATACAGTCACACTTCAATTCAAGCATACAACATGAAACTTATCATAAAATTAGCATCTCAATATACATATAAGACAGACCGTCCGGACCGTATGAACCATGTAGTTACAAGCGTCCTTGCACCCGAGTGATGTAGTAACTGGGTAACACCAAACAGCTGCCACTCGAGGTTAACCCTATCTGCCCGAAGTACTCAATGGACTAGGGTCTCCTGCCATTCCCACGCATGAATACCCCCTTCTACTTGAAGAGGCGTATCACGGAATATCAGGATGGACTGCGAGGCTTAACTTATCCAGGTTCATACTTTACCATTCAATATTTCACACATCTGAGACGTTCCTCCTTGGAACGCTCGTTAAAATCCATTTCCAATAATTCTTTCCAAGTATCATTCGCCCATAATAACAAGTTCCCTTTATTCACATTCTCATTCTCTGTTCCATTCTCATATATTAACAACAGGCATCCTTTAATCAAAATAAGAACGAACTTATTACAGTGCATTTAACTTCACGTTTCTGAACAAAAGAAACGAACTATAGTCCACTTACGGACGTTAAGAATACTAAAATAATTTAAATGGGATTGAGTTTAGAAAATCAGAGTAATACTTAGAAAATATTGAGTACAAAGACTTTAGGTTGAATTAAGAGAATAAATATCTTACAGAATAACTCAGATAAAGAATAGCTTGGATAAATAACCAGAGAAGTTAAAGTACAGAAAACAACTCTTACTGTAAATGAACGAACGTTCAGAAATTTACTTTGGACGAACGTCAATTACGTTCGCTCAGAATTCAATAATAAGGACGAGCGTTCAGTTTGAAACCGAACCCTGCTTTGGACGAACGCTAGGTCAATGACCGAGCACAAATCAGAACGAACGCTGGATACAAACCGAGCGCTATTTAGGACGAACGCTTCGGTATAAGACCGAACGCCAATTCAGACGAACGTTCAGTATAAGGGCGAACGCTCTATAGAACGATCGTTCGACATAAGGCCGAACGACATTAAGGAAGAACGCTCGACATGAGGCCGAACGTCACTGAGGACGAACGTTCGACTTAAGGCCGAACGTCACGTATTTGCAAAGTTTCAAATATTTATCTAAGCTGAGCTGAAACGAACGCTCATTCACTAAATTGGGGACGCTCGTTCTCGAGCAGAATTCCTTCCAAATGAAGGAATTCCAAATCTAAGTTATTTTGCTGAACCCCGAACGGTCTATGACCGTACAGGGACGAGCGTCACTTATCAGAGGGGAGATTAAAATTCCAGATTTCTCAAGTTTAACAGAACTTTCCAGATTTCAAATTTATAACTTTATAACTTTCATTCCAGATTTAATTCATCACTAACATCATTCTCATACAGATTTCAACATTTTAATCATTCCAACTCTACCATAATCATACTCCATTCATACGTAATCAAATCATCATGCATTTCAAACCACCAACAATATATACAATCCACGCAAACAATGATCGTTCATGACAGATAAATCAAAATCAGAAAACCAGATTCCATAACAGTGGTCAATCATACAGCTCAAACATCATGCAGTTCATACATGCACAATAACAGTGATCATCCATACAACTCAAATCTTATATTCTTCATTCATGCAACTCAGATCATTCAACATACAGTATAAATTAAACACATAAGCTTCCCTTACCCGGATTGAAATTCAAGCTTGTTCTAGATGTATAAAAATGGCTTCGTCCAACTACGTTTTGCTTAGATTCTTGACTCTTCCAGAACCAAATCTAACCACAGATTACAGAACACTTAGAATACCAGTTTGCATGCAACTAAAACTCTATTTTTCCAGAACCTAAGGACGAACTACGAAAGGGACTTACCAGTGTCAGTCTTTGAAGCTGTTCGGTCCAATGGATAGCTCTTAGTGCAGTGGGTGTTCCTACGGTGCTGAAAACGTGATTGGAGAAGAAACGTAAGGATTACAGTAGAGAGAAGTTTAGGGTTTTTAGAGAGAAGTTGGAGAAGATGAAAGGGTGAGTTCAGAGGTTGAAGATGAGTTCGTGCAAGTGAGAGAGAGTTTTCGAAAAGTCTGGTTTTGTTAAACCAACGTTCAATTGGAAGAACGTGTCACAGGTTGCCACATGCACACCAAACTCTGATTTAGAAGATTCCAACGTGACAAGTGGCGTGTGTGCATGCAGAGTTTAGTGCGTTTTAATGTTTCAGAGAATGATGAGCGTGGTGCTTCGTGCACGTCAGACAGAATTGTGATCAGATTAGGAAGTGGGTTTTAAATGGCTGGGAATGAGGTGGCAAGCATTAAGGGTGAGATATCAGGATTAACTTAAGCTAATTATTAAGGGTCTCACATTCTCCCTAACTACAAAAATTTTCGTCCTCGAAAATTTAGAACTTACCCGTGAATAGGCGTGGATATAAATTCCTCATTGCACTCTCCACTTCCCACGTTGAATCTCCAGTCTTTTCGTCCCATACAATCTTTACCAAACGGATGTCTTTTCCTTTATGCAGCTTAGTACGTTCATCTTCAATGCGGACTGGTTGTAGTTCCAACGTTCTGTCTGGACGCAATTGAATGTCTTCTAGCTCTAAGACATGAGAAGGATTAGCTATGTATCTCCTAAGCTGAGACACATGGAAGACTGGATGCAGATTTGATAGCTGAGGAGGTAACGCGAGTTCATAGGCTACTGGTCCAATCTTCTTTAAAATCTGATACGGTCCTATGAACTTGGGAGACAGCTTCTTTGGACGAACAACTCTTCCCACTCCAGTGATTGGATTCAGTCTCAAGAATACGTGATCTCCTGCAGCAAACTCCAAAGGCCTCCTTCTTCTATCCGCATAAGATTTCTGCCTACTCAAGGACGTCTTCAATCTGTCTTGGATCAATTTAACTTTCTCGGTTGTTTGCTGGATGAGTTCAGGTCCAGTTATTACGTTCTCCCCTTCCTGGAACCAGCAAAGTGGCGTTCTGCACTTCCTCCCATAGAGAGCTTCAAACGGCGCCATTCCAATGCTAGATTGGAAACTATTGTTGTACGTGAACTCCACCAGTGGCAAGACCTCATCCCATGCGCCTAAGTGGTCTAGGACGCATGTCCTCAATAAATCTTCTAGTGTCTGGATGGTACGTTCAGATTGGCCGTCAGTTTGCGGATGATATGCTGAACTCATCTGCAGCTTGCTTCCCAATTCGCCTTGCAGTGATTGCCAAAACCGAGATGTAAATCTCGTGTCTCGGTCAGAAACTATGCTTGAAGGTACTCCATGCAAACGAACAATCTCATTAATATACAACTTGGCCAAATTAGTCATTGACATCTTCAAATTCACTGGTAGGAAGTGAGCGCTCTTCGTTAGTCTGTCCACGATCACCCAAATTGAGTGATGATTCCTCACTGTTCGTGGCAGGTGAGTCACAAAATCCATGGAGATGCTGTCCCACTTCCATTCTGGAATTTCCAGTGATTGAAGCAACCCTCCTGGACGTTGGTGTTCAGCCTTTGCACGTTGACAGGTCAAGCAAGATGCCACAAAGCGTGCAACATCACTCTTCATTCCAGGCCACCAAAACGATTTTCGTAGGTCTTGGTACATCTTAGTCATGCCAGGGTGCATGCTAAGACGACTGTGATGAGCTTCCTCCAAAATAATCCGCTTCAGCTCGCCATCATTGGGAATGCACGTCCTACCAAGGTAACGTAACATACCATCTGTTCCAGCATTAAACTCCTTAGCTTTGTCTGTACCGAGTGCATCAAAGATCTTCACCAATTCTTCATCCTCACGTTGCTTCATCCAGATACGATCAAACACGTTGCTGGAAATTCTAAGGTTACAGCACTTGATGCTGTTCGGTTCTAATTCGAACTGCAACCTTAGATCTCTGAAGCTCTCCACCAAATTTAACTCTTTCACCATCATAACCGAGACATGCACTGCCTTCCTGCTTAGAGCATCCGCAACTACGTTGGCCTTCCCAGGGTGATAGAGCAGTTCAAACTCATAGTCTTTCAGAAATTCTAACCAACGCCTCTGCCTCATGTTCAGCTCCTTTTGATCAAATAAATACTTGAGGCTCTTGTGATCACTGAAGACTTGGAAAGTGGATCCGTAAAGATAATGCCTCCAGATCTTCAATGCGAACACAACAGCTGCCAATTCTAAGTCGTGTGTAGGGTAGTTCCTCTCATGGATTTTCAATTGACGAGATGCGTAAGCTACTGCTCGTTTCTCCTGCATCAGTACACAGCCCAACCCTTGATGAGACGCGTCACAGTAGACTTCAAAAGGCTTGGACGTGTCTGGAATAATTAGCACTGGAGCGCTCGTCAATTTATTCTTCAATTCTTGAAAACGTTCTTCACATAAATCTGTCCACGCAAACGGTTGGTCTTTCCTGGTGAGCTGAGTCAAGGGTGCTACTATCTTAGAAAATCCTTCAATAAAACGCCTATAGTAGCCCGCAAGACCAACGAAACTTCTTACTTCTGTGACTGAACGAGGACTCTTCCATTCCAACACTGCACGCACCTTAGCTGGATCCACTGAAATACCTCCAGCCGAGACTACATGGCCCAAAAACTGCACCTCCTTCATCCAAAATTCACACTTGGACAGTTTGGCATACAACTCCTTCTCCCTCAACACGCTCAGCACTGCCCTCAAGTGTTCTTCATGTTCATCATTGGTCTTGGAGTAGATGAGAATATCATCTATAAAAACAACCACAAACTTGTCCAAATATGGCCTGAAAATACGGTTCATATAATCCATGAACACTGCAGGAGCGTTCGTTACTCCAAATGGCATCACCACGTACTCGTAGTGTCCATATCGAGATCTGAATGCTGTTTTCTGGATGTCATCCTCCTTCACCCTGATTTGGTGATATCCCGAACGCAGATCAATCTTAGAGAATACCGTTGCCCCATGCAGTTGATCCAGCAAGTCATCAATCCTTGGCAATGGGTATTTGTTCTTGATGGTCAGCTTGTTCAACTGTCTGTAGTCTATACATAATCTTGAGCTGCCATCCTTCTTTTTCACCAAAAGCACAGGCGCTCCCCATGGTGACACGCTTGGCCTTATGAATTGCTTCTCCATGAGTTCTTCAATTTGCTTCTTGAGTTCAACCAACTCCGCAGGCGCCATCCGATATGGTTGAACTGAAATAGGTGCTGCCGTGGTCACCAAATCAATGGTGAATTCAATTTCACGCACAGGAGGCAGTCCAGGAATCTCTTCTGGAAACACATCCTGGAATTCGTCCACAACAGTTCGTCCTTCAGTGCACTTAATGGACGAACTCTCAGTAATTCCATCCGCACCCTCTCGGTCTTCATGCGTCATGATCAAGAAGCAAGATGCGCCCTCCATAATATCTTCTTTCAACTGACAGAGTGTCACACCCAAACATTCCTCATCTTCTTCAGGAAATACTAACTCCTTCTTGCCACAATCTATGAGAATGCGATTGGTATTTAACCAATCCATTCCCAAAATTATTTCTAAGTCTTTGAGAGGCAAACAGATAAGATTCACCTTGTACCTACGTCCTTCTACCTCAATAGGGCATCTAACACACATGGTAGACGTCCTAACTTCACCCGCAGCTGGTGTTGACACCATCAAATCAAAATTCATCTCGCTCACAGCTATTCCCAACTTATCAACGCACGCCTTCGATATGAAGGAGTGTGTTGCCCCCGAATCAAACAGCACACAACATTGCATTCCATATAACAAGCAAGTACTGGTGATAAGTGTACCTGAACTTGCTGCTTCCGCACCAGTAATTGCGTACACACGCCCAGTAGCTTGGGCTCGACCACCCCTTCCTTGCTGATTTCTTCCTGCGTTTGGCGGCCTCATCACTGCGCGTCCGCCCATATTACACTCATTCTCCAGATGGCCATTTCGCCTACACCGAGTGCAATATTTTACTCCCACCAGTTGAGGGCATGAAGAACGATAATGGGGTCCTCCACACTTGTAGCACACAACACTGCCTTGCTGCCCAGACTGTCCAGCAGGAATCAAGGCTTGAGATCCACTTGTGTTGGCTGCTGGACGAGCGTAAGGGGATCCTCTCTGATTCACATTCCCCCTTGAGACAATTGGCCCCCTTACTGTTTGCTGTTTCTTATACCGTTCCGCCTCTGCCAAATTCTTTTCCAGTACCTTAGCCCTCTCCACCATGGCAGGGAACGTTCGGATGCATAAACTGGAAATCACAACCTTCAGATCACTGCGTAGACCATTCTCAAATTTTCTGCACTGCCACTCCTCACTAGTGGCCATTGTATTGAATCGGACAAGGTGTTTAAACTTATTGGTGTATTCTGATACAGACATTCCACCTTGAACCAGTTGTAAAAACTCCACCTCCTTTGCAAACTTTACGCTGTCAGGGAAATATTCCTCATAAAACTTATTACGGAATACTTCCCAAGTAATAGGGCGTTGAGCGTCTACCAGTATGGCCCTTGTGCTCGCCCACCAATGGCTTGCTTCTCCAGTTAATAAGTATTCTGTATACGCCAACCTGTTCTCATCCGGACACCTTTTGGCGTTAAAAATCCTCTCCATATCCCTTAGCCACTGGTCCGCCTCATCAGGAAGACATTTGCCACTGAACTTGGCAGGGTGATGCTGGAGAAAACTCTCCAAACTCCATTCAGCGTTCGGCTGAGCAGCATTTGAAGAAGATGCTCCAGGCGCACCTCTAGTTGCAGCCAAGATCTCCATCAACTGCCTTTGCGTGTTTTCAGAATTGACACGCGAGGCCTCCAAACCTTGCATAGCAGCTTGGTTTTGCTGCATCAAGGTGGCGTTTTGCTCCAGCAACGTGGTGTTCTGTTGATGCAGTCTTTCCACCACGGTTTCCAACAATCTAGCATTGCTGGACGTCTCGGACTCATTCGGTTGAGGAGGAGGAGGAAGTCTAGGTGCCATTTGTTCTCTGGATGCAGAGAAAAACAAACGAGCATTAGTTATGTCCAAGAGTTAAACGATAATAACTCATTAAACATGCAACAAGCACACAGCAAAAACACAGTGCACTCATAACCCTACAGTGTCCTTTATTAGAACAAAACTGCTCTGATACCACTAATGTAACATCCCAAAATACAGTAATCACTATAATTCAGAATTAATTACAATTAACAGTAATCACAAACAGTCTTTGCATTAAAACAGGATTAAAAGCCTAACGGCATCAGTACAGAGGACGCGTATAAACGCATACAATGAAACCAAGAGTGAACGCTCTTAAATACATAAACTAACGAGCACCAAAATACAATCAGAGATGAACAAGACGAACGGCCTTACAAAATAGGTGGCCGAACGTTATAACTATGCTATCATATACAGCCTAAATCAAACGAGCACTCTAAGGCTCGGCCTTTACTTCAACTTCAACCAGATTGGAGTCGTCCAAATTTTCTTCTTCCATCATTGCTTCAAGGGACGCACCACCATCTGCTCACATCCACAACGGATGATCATTGCATTTGACAAGACGGAGTATACATGTACAGTAGACAACACAATGGAAATGCAAGGGTAAGCTTATAATATTTAATTTTATACAATTAACACATACAGTCACACTTCAATTCAAGCATACAACATGAAACTTATCATAAAATTAGCATCTCAATATACATATAAGACAGACCGTCCGGACCGTATGAACCATGTAGTTACAAGCGTCCTTGCACCCGAGTGATGTAGTAACTGGGTAACACCAAACAGCTGCCACTCGAGGTTAACCCTATCTGCCCGAAGTACTCAATGGACTAGGGTCTCCTGCCATTCCCACGCATGAATACCCCCTTCTACTTGAAGAGGCGTATCACGGAATATCAGGATGGACTGCGAGGCTTAACTTATCCAGGTTCATACTTTACCATTCAATATTTCACACATCTGAGACGTTCCTCCTTGGAACGCTCGTTAAAATCCATTTCCAATAATTCTTTCCAAGTATCATTCGCCCATAATAACAAGTTCCCTTTATTCACATTCTCATTCTCTGTTCCATTCTCATATATTAACAACAGGCATCCTTTAATCAAAATAAGAACGAACTTATTACAGTGCATTTAACTTCACGTTTCTGAACAAAAGAAACGAACTATAGTCCACTTACGGACGTTAAGAATACTAAAATAATTTAAATGGGATTGAGTTTAGAAAATCAGAGTAATACTTAGAAAATATTGAGTACAAAGACTTTAGGTTGAATTAAGAGAATAAATATCTTACAGAATAACTTAGATAAAGAATAGCTTGGATAAATAACCAGAGAAGTTAAAGTACAGAAAACAACTCTTACTGTAAATGAACGAACGTTCAGAAATTTACTTTGGACGAACGTCAATTACGTTCGCTCAGAATTCAATAATAAGGACGAGCGTTCAGTTTGAAACCGAACCCTGCTTTGGACGAACGCTAGGTCAATGACCGAGCACAAATCAGAACGAACGCTGGATACAAACCGAGCGCTATTTAGGACGAACGCTTCGGTATAAGACCGAACGCCAATTCAGACGAACGTTCAGTATAAGGGCGAACGCTCTATAGAACGATCGTTCGACATAAGGCCGAACGACATTAAGGACGAACGCTCGACATGAGGCCGAACGTCACTGAGGACGAACGTTCGACTTAAGGCCGAACGTCACGTATTTGCAAAGTTTCAAATATTTATCTAAGCTGAGCTGAAACGAACGCTCATTCACTAAATTGGGGACGCTCGTTCTCGAGCAGAATTCCTTCCAAATGAAGGAATTCCAAAATCTAAGTTATTTTGCTGAACCCCGAACGGTCTATGACCGTACAGGGACGAGCGTCACTTATCAGAGGGGAGATTAAAATTCCAGATTTCTCAAGTTTAACAGAACTTTCCAGATTTCAAATTTATAACTTTATAACTTTCATTCCAGATTTAATTCATCACTAACATCATTCTCATACAGATTTCAACATTTTAATCATTCCAACTCTACCATAATCATACTCCATTCATACGTAATCAAATCATCATGCATTTCAAACCACCAACAATATATACAATCCACGCAAACAATGATCGTTCATGACAGATAAATCAAAATCAGAAAACCAGATTCCATAACAGTGGTCAATCATACAGCTCAAACATCATGCAGTTCATACATGCACAATAACAGTGATCATCCATACAACTCAAATCTTATATTCTTCATTTATGCAACTCAGATCATTCAACATACAGTATAAATTAAACACATAAGCTTCCCTTACCCGGATTGAAATTCAAGCTTGTTCTAGATGTATAAAAATGGCTTCGTCCAACTACGTTTTGCTTAAGATTCTTGACTCTTCCAGAACCAAATCTAACCACAGAGTACAGAACACTTAGAATACCAGTTTGCATGCAACTAAAACTCTATTTTTCCAGAACCTAAGGACGAACTACGAAAGGGACTTACCAGTGTCAGTCTTTGAAGCTGTTCGGTCCAATGGATAGCTCTTAGTGCAGTGGGTGTTCCTACGGTGCTGAAAACGTGATTGGAGAAGAAACGTAAGGATTACAGTAGAGAGAAGTTTAGGGTTTTTAGAGAGAAGTTGGAGAAGATGAAAGGGTGAGTTCAGAGGTTGAAGATGAGTTCGTGTAAGTGAGAGAGAGTTTTCGAAAAGTCTGGTTTTGGTTAAACCAACGTTCAATTGGAAGAACGTGTCACAGGTTGCCACATGCACACCAAACTCTGATTTAGAAGATTCCAACGTGACAAGTGGCGTGTGTGCATGCAGAGTTTAGTGCGTTTTAATGTTTCAGAGAATGATGAGCGTGGTGCTTCGTGCACGTCAGACAGAATTGTGATCAGATTAGGAAGTGGGTTTTAAATGGCTGGGAATGAGGTGGCAAGCATTAAGGGTGAGATATCAGGATTAACTTAAGCTAATTATTAAGGGTCTCACAATAATAATAATAATAATAATAATAATAATTTTATTATGTTTATTATAAAAAAGAAAACACACATACACATAGCGTATAGTGAACAAATTTTTATTAACGACAAATATACTTATATATATAATTATTTTTTTAAAAATTAAATTAACTTATAAATTATTAAAACAATAAAAAGCTTAGCCTGATTTATTATGTAAACTACCTTATATATAAACTAATTTAAATTTTTGTAAAGTTTAATTTTATTTCATTTTTTATTATTAATTTCATTTTGTCAATAGGAACGTTCTAATTTCGTGGATGTATGTTAAGATGAAAATGGAGTCAATGAAATTAAATAAACTTGCCTTATGTGTTGCTTTCGTCTGCGTTAGTGAAAGCAAAGTCGTGAGACTTATGAGTAATTAAATATCAATTTGGTTTAAGAGTTAGATTAGTCAAAATCACCACCAAATTTTCACAATTTCTGTATTGAAGTCAAGTGAAACATAATGATATAAATTATAAAAGAATAATCAATATTTTCTTAAATTTTAAAAATGTCAATTAAATAAAAGTAAACATTTTAAAACTATGACACTTAAAAAATAATAATAGGATAGAATTAGTACGGTAAAAAAGGACTACCCGTCCCGGTTTACCGCAAGTTGGTCACTTAGTGAGACAACCAAATCTGACTCATTTATTAGTGAGCAAAAAAAATTTGAATCTGGCTCTACCCACCACGATTTGGTGGATTAAACAGGTGAGGCTCACTCAATTACAAGCTTTTTTAAATAAAAAAATTACAATTTTTTTGTAATTCAAATTTAAATAATTTCACTCTAAAATGATGTTAAACTCCAAACACAGTTCAAAATAAAAAATTAAAATACAACTCAAATATAATCCAAAAGCAAACTCAAAAAGCCAATAAATAAGTTTATAAATATATTGTGTGATTTGTCGTTTATAAGATTAGAGACTTGAATAGATAAGTTTATAATATTTTGCTCCTTAAAACATCTTTTTCTTTATTCCCATTTACAATATAATAGAAAGAACCAATAATATTAACATAAAATAATAAATAATTAAATTAAACTAGGTGGTTGGTGAGCCAACCACAGGTTCAATCCGGGTGAGTCGGATTCTAGAATGAGCTGGATTAAAAATTGATCCATGTAAAAAAAATTCATTTTTTTTCAAACTCAACCCGACTCGAACTTGTGATGGCTTGAGTTGACCTGCGAATTTTAACACATTTTGACCGTTTTAGATAGAATATTGTTTAAATACCAAATACATAAAAGTATAAAAACTTCATATAGAGAGAAAAAAAACATAATTAAACACGGAGAAAAAATAGATTTAGTTTTGGATCATTTAAATAGCTACTCACGTAGGTCTTCTGGAAAGGAGCATGTACAACTCCTCAACCAGAGATTCACACTCAAATTCATTAGGGAATTGATTCATTCGACTTTCTTTTACCAAGTATTAAGTGTTTTGACCTACCAAAAGAATGGCAGAACCCTAAGTTTGAACTTATTACAAGGTTCAAAAATTCAAAAGGTTGTGAATATGAAATTTACTAGTTAAATTATGTTTTCCATTCTTATAATATTTTTAAAAGAGTTGTTTAATTTCTAAATTATATTATACATTTGTTTTATTTATGTAACTTATGAAAATAATATAATACATTTCTAATAAACATTAAGTAGAATATTTTATATGTGAGAAACGGACTTTTACGATAAACTATATATAATATAATTTTCACATATTTGTATTTTACATGATTTTCAAAAAAGTGTATGAAAGAAATATATATGTCGATCATAGTTATATTGTTGAACAGATAAATGATTCTTCATGAAGGACAACAAGAAAGGTATATCCTCAAAGAATTTGAAGTCAGCAGCCATATAACACCATTTGATTGAAGAAGAATAACATTTGTAGTTTTTTTTAGGATAATGATACTTTGACAATATTTTTTTGACAACATTTTAACACTGTCTACGTGTCATTTTGTGATTGGTCTATATTAGTGTTTATGATTATTATTAGGTTTAATCATTCACTAAGTCCCTATTTTCGCATGGAATCTCAATTTCGTCCCTTTCTTTCTGAAAATATCAATTGGGTCCCAATTTTATGAAAATTGCAACAAATCGATCCTTTCCGTTAAATAGTGTCAACCGGCGTTAAAAAAATTTATGAGTGGATGCTGAGATGACGAACGAACGCTCGTCCACCAGCGAACGAACGCTCGTCCACCAGCGAACGAACGCTCGTCCACCAGCGAACGAACGCTCGTCCACCACCGAACGAACGGTCGTCCAGTGTGGAACGAACGATCGTCCAGCAGTAAGAGGTCCACGAGCGTTCGTTCGCTGGTGGACGAGCGTTCGTTCGCTGGTGAACGAGCGTTCGTTCGCTGGTGGACGAGCGTTCGTTCGCTGGTGGACGAGCGTTCGTTCGTCATCACAGCATCCACTCATCAATTTTTTTAACGCCGTCCAGCCAATTTAACGGAAAGGATCGATTTGTTGCAATTTTCATAAAATTGGGACCCAATTGATATTTTCAGAAAGAAAGGGACGAAATTGAGATTCCATGCGAAAATAGGGACTTAGTGAATGATTAAACCTTATTATTATTGATTGTGGAATAATTTTGAACCAATCACAGAATGACACGTAGACAATGTTAAAATGTTGTCAGAAAAATGTTGTTAAAGTATCATTATCTTTTTTTTTAAGAGATGAATATCCCAAAAGGACACATTTAATGGCCTTTGTAGAAAGTTTATCAAGACTTGGAAAGACATTATGAACAAAACAAATACACCCAAACACAAAAGAACGAAAATCCCATTATATGAGCTTATTTGACAGGTCTAATTCTTATAACATTGTTCTTGTTCGTAATAGTGAAAATTGTTCTTGTTCCGATATTAAATTTATTAAATGATATTATTAAAGTTAATATTCAAGTATATAAAGTATTATTTGTCACAGTTTCACTTTTAAAAAAATCTCAGAATGAATATTTTAACAACATTAACTTTGACTCTCAAATAATATGAAACTAATAGGTATAGTAGAAATAGTTGAATATCATCCCTATACGAACTACTAGTCCAGCCATGCAAGAGAAGCTATGTTTATGTAAATTACAGCTATGAATTGAGAAAAAAAGAAAATCCAATATATTTTAATTTTCTAAGTCACACTTTTAGTCTTCTCCTATTTTGAGGTCGAACACTATCATGCATAATATAATAGCAGCAAATCATAGCATGATGCTTCATGGGCACGTCATTGCAGAACCAAATGAAAATATGTCTCCTTCACTATAATTTTTGACCATCTTTAATGGCTTACAATCATAAATTTTCGTTATGAAGATAATAATTATGTGGCTATGCATGTGATGGATACTCAATTCATCAATTGTTTCATGTTGTTCCTAAAGATTTTTACATTTATTATATATGAAGCATGTATCTATTAATATTTTTGGTATATCTTTTGTTATTAACGTTTTACTTAGTTATTGATAGAAATATATACTTTTAAGATAGAGAAATAACTTATTATCTTTTTACCTAAAATCTTATTTATTTAAGATTTGGGATTTTATTTTTTTATATCATGATCGGGGTCTTATAAGATCTATGTCTTGGTATTACGATTCAATATATGACTTATACAATAAAAATATTTTAATTAGAACGCATGCATTTCTTTTAGTGATTTTAGGTTTCTTAATAAATTAATATACTAGAACTAAAGTGTAAGAGCTTAATTAATAATATAATTCTATGAAACTTGTAAACAATATTAACGAGAAAACATAAAGCTTCAGGAGAATATAATTAAAGTATCTTAATAAAAAATATTAATTTTAATAAGAGTATATTTGACAAAACTAACTTATAAGTTAACCATAATTGATTAGCTAGTTTTTAGTCGATAAATTAATGGTAAATTTTTTATTTATAAATTCTGATAGTTAATAACAAATTATTAGAATAAAAGTATTTGAACTTTGGTAAACGTAAAATTATATTAAAAAAGATATACATTTTATTATAAAATAAAATTATGTTTTCTAGGGAAAAAAATATATTATTACTTAATTTTTAATATATTATATAACATTTGTGATTTGTTAGTGTGATGTTCATGCCAATTTGGATAGATGATTAATACCTAATAGTGTTGAAAAATGATTAATTATAAGAATGAATGAAATCCATTATGATAACTCATTTGACTCAATCATTTAGACCTATATGCACTAACTTCTTGTGCCTTGTGAAGTTCTACAAAAGTCATAAATTTTCACCAACCTCTCTGCCTTTTCAGTTATCATGTTATACTTTTGTTACTTTTTTAACTTCAATTACACGTCTTTGACTCACTCTCTTTTGAACATGTCATCACTAATTATTTCAAGCATGGATACCATCGGAAACATTCAATAAAGCTTAAAAAGTTAGATAAAAAATAACCAACCAAAGAGTAAATACATGAATAATTTCTTATAGTCAATCATATATTACATATGAAAAATAATATTTTGATACACATAATTTTTTTTACATTTGATGCTATTCTTTTTTACTTTTTACTTTCTTCTTTTCCAAAAAATTATAAAAGTTTACTTTTTTTTAAGATCATTTTATTTTTAGGTGTGTCAAATAAATGTCAATGTGTCATACTACCCTTATTCATATCATATGAGTAGTGTTTAAAATTTTTAATATCTATCCTTATTTCAAAAACTAAAAGAAAGAATCCTTCAATTCCACGTATTGCTACTAGATATCTTTTGATTATTACAATGCATTATAATTTCACAAAAAAAAAAGCTATTGTTGTTTAGTAATTATATTTGAAAACTAAACAACTATTGTCCTAAATCAGTACTTGTAATTATAGATTAATATAGTATTTCTCAATCGTCCCAGTATTATTAACGTATAAAAAGAAAGAGAAACAAAAGAAACACTTTAAATAAAACGTATTACAATCTCTATTTTTGTTTTGTTTAGTTGAATATGTTATGAAGTTGTTATTGAATGTAGGCCTATATTTGCTTCCTAAATACTTCTAAGAGAGAAAAATTAAAATAAATTATTTTTTTCATAAATTAAAATTAACTTATAAATATATCCGTGTGTAAAATAAGTTAACTTGTATTAGTAAATTATTATAGGTTCTATTTTCAAAACTTTTAATTATAAAAATCTAAATGAATAAAAAAATTGAAGACTAAAACATAAATTTTCCATGTTTGCATGAATCATATAAAATCTATATACCGTAAGGCAAAAAAGGGTTGTTGGTGTTATAACTAATAAGCATACTTAGTGTACCTTGATATGTAAAACAAAGTTTTAATAGAAACAAACACAATTTCAAAACATAGGAGGGAGACAAAGAAAGAAAAAAACATTTTCCATCTTTTATTCATAGAAAATATTTTGTCAGAATTAAAAATTCATGTATATAAGACAAAAACAAGCTTCATTAAAATCAAATATATTATACGAAAATCAGATTAAATACATAAAAAAAGCTTCTATAATTAAGCAATAATGCTTTTAAATTTGAAGAACAGAAAAAACACTTAAAATAAAACAATAATACGAAATTGATTTATCCAAGTGCAAATTGACAATTACAATAGTAAAAATGAAGAATTATATTCATAATCTTTTTGACAAAAACTTAGTTTAATCCAACCATGAATAAAGCAAGTATAATTTTATTAAGATGACTCACAATTGTTTTTTTCAAAGACTCGAAAATTAACACTATCTCTCAACTTAGAAGATCTCATTACTTTTAATTAAGCAAGATAAAATGAACTCCACTAATTTAAATTTTTGTAAACATACAGTTGAGAGTCCAACCATCTCCACTGCTTTAATAAGTTAATATTTGGATAATAAAGGTTTGCTTATTTCACAAGCACGATCATGTGTTCATAGCTTTACCTTACATCCATTATATATCAATCATTATATAAAGTCATTTGTAAGATTATCATAAGATAGTTCATCTTTATATATTGTTACTATCGAGCACGAAGAACCGACCGAGAGTGTTTAGATAATATCGAGTATGTGAGAACAAGTCTAATAGGTCCGATCGGGCCTCGTCAGCCGTTTGCTGGAGACAACGTTTGAATGTTCATGAATGCATAATTAATGAGGTAACGGTCATTGTCGAGTAGTTAAGGTCAGCATTAAACGCCGTTAAGAGGTAAATTAATGAATAATATTCTCTTAAATCATATAAATAACAATCGAGGGAGAATGTAAACTCTCTGTTTTTTACTACAATTCGATAGGCTTGCAAAGACAAATTCTGACTTGAGCGTGCAGATCACCCCATTTTGAGATTGAGAGAACGAGATCCAGGAAGGAAGGCGGAAGGATGAGGACCGATCGGTAGAGGAGGAGTGTTCCCGAACGGAAGCAGCAGGAGTTTTTCCGATCCCATTCAGCAGAAATATATATATATATATATATATATATATATATATATATATATATATATATATATATATATATATATAAACGAGGCAACCCAATATGTACCATTTTTTTAACAAAAAAATTTATATCTCAACTCAACTCTATTGATTGGAAATGGATGAATTAAAGGAATTGATACATTTAAACAAATAACAAAGTTTTAAATAATGAAACTATATATACTTTAAACTTTTAATATTAAAATAATCAAATTTTATTATTTAAAATATATTATCACTTTTAAGATATTATTTTCTAAGCTCTTACATTTATTATCTTAAATATATTCATTAATATTTTCTATTCTTAGCATTAAACTAACCATGGTTATCGTAAGGTTTAAAAAATTATAAAAATTTAAGAATATAATACCATAAAATATATTTTAGATACTGCAAGTATTAAAAATATATTGAATCTTAAAATAAAAGGTACTGGTAGTGATGGTTGTTTAAACATGATGTAATATATTGAATATAAGACAAAGATTGTAAACAAGTTTTCACTGTTTACCCTTCAAGTTGTTTGATTTGTCTTCTGCTCAACTAAAACTAAGTACAAAGAACAAGTTAACAGAAGAGTAAGAAAAATTAAGAGATCCTTGGAATGTACTTAGAGTATTCCAAATGAAAGTGAAAAAAACCTAATTCTTAAAATATTGATTATTTAAATGAAAAAATCTTGGAGAGCTGTTATTTTATCTTTGTAGAATTAATTTGTGATCGCGTATTTAAATAATAATATAATTTGTCAACTGTAATGCATTGGTGAAATGTGCTTTTATTGAATGGACGGTGAAAGGAATAAGAAATTGGGAGAGGGAAGGAAAACTAAAAACTTACGTGACATACAAATTTGCTAACCTAACAATCAACAAGAAAACTAAAACAAAATATATAAAACAGCATAAATATACTCATAGCAAAAAGAAGATTACAATGTTTAAATCTACTGATAGCAAAGTATCAAAGAAAATAAAAGTCAATATGCATGGCTTATGAAACAAGCAACAACAAATCAACAGAGCAAACATGTTCACGTCAAACATCTACGCCAACACCTACAATCAATCAACAGGTCAGATGCATGGCAGTATTTCCTTTCACAGATTAAAACATTTTTAAGTTATTTTAACTCAGGCATCTTCTCCATATACACGAATAAACATAACATCATACTGGAACTATATACCAAATTCAGAAGCAGATCCACTGGAGGAGTGATTTGAGTTTGAGAAAACAAAACCCAGACATAAGAAATGGAATGTGAAAGAGTTTGAGAATCACAACTTCCCCCCTTCCCTGTTTTCTTCCCACACCCAAAGTCCTTCCCATTTGCAAAACCGCACCTAATTATTTTTGTCATCCCCAAATTTTAGAAGCTTGAGATCTTGAAGCTAAGAAACATCAAATTTATGTGTAAAGGATGTTGCTATGTAAGGTTTAAAATTGTAATTCGCGAAATCTTTCATGTAACCATTTAACAACTGAATATATTATACATGCAAACTACAACATTTTTACCTTTGGAAAGGCTGAATTTGTTCACGAACATATATCAATTATCTCAACATGAAAAATGCAATTTCAAGTGTTGCCTTTTGAAGTCAATAAGCCACATTCTTTC
>NC_142173.1:35062385-35158929 GCF_029865625.1 Vigna umbellata | reverse complement strand
AAACCAACCAGCTGTCCTGTTGTATAGATCTGGTTTTCCTTTAACTGTGACACAGCAAGATCTTCATTTCCAGTGGAGCTGCCGGTACTAACTGTTTGTCCTGGCGCATAACCTACAGGTGGAGGGATAAATGACCCAGAAGGAATTCCAATATGACCTGCATTTCCTGTGTTTGCTCCTGCCTTGAACTGGGGGAGTGGGAATTTGATGCCAGCAGCTGTTGGTAGATACATGTTGCCAGCTGATGGCTGTTGAGGGAAACCATTGTGGCTTAAAAATTGGTGTATGGGAGACACATAAATTGGTGGGTAATAGTGGCCATAAGGGAAGAAGTTAGTAGGGTAGGGTGGCCTGAAAATAGAAACTGATTGTGGAGGCACAGGTATAGAACTCTGTAAGGGTGGGGTTGGGCTAGGGGACACAGCCTGAGAACTTGCATTCTGCAACATGAATAGAGAAGTCATAATTAAAAGAATAAACAACATACATATTGACAGTGTGAAGTTTTATTGACCCGACATTCAATTACTAAATGTTACCCGCGGTAAATTCTGTCAACTTTATGATATCTCACAAGCAATACCAAAGATAACTTCTAATTGGTTGATTGCGCAAAAACCTAACCTTTACTCAACACTGCATATCAATTACACTCCTACTAAACGTAATTTCTAGTGTTTAGAAAGGCATACAAGTTCCTAATGATAAAAACCAATAGCAAACAACAAATTCCAGTATAGAATGCACTAAGTTTAATATCTTTTCCTGGCAATGATATTAAGCAGGGCTATGTATTCACAGAATTAGGGGGATAAAAGATGGGGTGTGCAGAGATACAAAACACGCCAGAAAGCTAGACAAACCTTCACTGAAACTTCTCTAAAAAATAGCAAAGAAGATTATGTTTCCATAATTCAAAATCAAATTATGCTAATTTTCATCGGGATAATATGTTGGATGTAAAAACAATACTCCAGATCATCAGGTTCCATATAAGCAGTAAAGTGTTCCAATACAATCAATATCAACTAGCTATCTATCAAACTGTACAAGCTTCATAAGCCAACCTAGGAAAACTTTACTTTCATTACTTTATTTTATAATTTGAACAAAGTATTTTTCTTGCCTCTCACAACTCTTTGGGGTCTGTTTGGGTAAATTTCCTCATAAACACTTCTAGTAAAAGAAAAATAAGGAAAATCGTAACAAGATTCTTCATAAGATAAAACTAGCTTGTGCATAAGTTAAAAATCTGACTTCAGTTCCTATAAATTAACTTATAAGCTAATCTTCTTCTATTTCATTTTCTTTTTATTTTCTTCTCTTGGGACATCGATAATGCGCAGTCTCGTAATTTCACTTCAAATTCCTTGAGTCCTGACTGATGGCACAAAAGTCCATATGTATAATTGACAGTGAACTACTAGGTCATTCCAACATAGGTTCTAAATCATAGGCCAATACTGAAACCATGCATAGGTTAGGAGTTGAAATTCATGTTTACAGTTGTCAATATTTGGTAAAAACATTTAATGCAGAAAGAGAAAGATAGATACTGTACTGATAATGAATCATAGTGCTATCCAATAAATACAGCATCCAAGCTGATTTTCATGAGTTTACAAAGGGAACTGTACTGATAGCTAGGTAGACTCTAGACAAGAGAAACATCAAAGACCACCATGAAATCCAAGCATAGGGAGAAAAGGTTTTAAGCAGTGGAAGATATTAAGAAACTTACAACAAAGTTAGAAAAACGAGATGTATCTTGAGCCTGGGGCTCAGTTCCCTCAAATTGAACCTGCTGAGTCCCTAACATGGTCGACATGAAATTCAAACCGTAGTTCTGAGGGGTTTGAACAGTTGGAAGTTGAGGGCCCTCGGGGGCCAACAAAAGCTCCTTCTTTGGCTGATCAACCTTTGTGTCAGCACCATTTATAGAATTGCCTTCTGTAGCTGGTGTCTTTTCAATCAAATAAGATGTAGAATGTGGATAATCAAGACGATCCCCTTGTGAAGTTAATGATGCATTTTGGTTGCTACATCCAAGACAAGAAATACCATTGAAAAAAAAAATTACATGAGCACACCATGACACAAGTAATACCTTTGTTAACAGGAAGAATAACCAATTAATTCAGCCAAAATAATTCACGAAATAAATAATAACCCAGCCTTATGGTTGCCAAAGGGAGTTGGAAAAGGTAGAAATATTATCTCCATAGCACCAGCTTTCAGGCTGATTATAGTTATTTTGCTAGTGAACAAGTTTGATATAAGAGCACAAAGCTAAAATAATCCAGCCATATAGGGCATAAAAGAAAATACAAGCATGTGTAGCACACACAGATGACAAAAGGGATCTGTAATTTGATATGCATAGAAAAAGCACATGAGAAGCATATGAATTACAAACCTTGAAGTTGCCGCTTCATCACTCACTGGTGAAGGTTCAAGAGCACGAGAAGCATTATTGTCCCCATCAGTTCCACTGTTAGATTTTTCACTTGGGCTAAAGGTATCAAAGCTTCCAAATGTCAGACCACTTTTTAAAGCCTCCGGTACTTGGAAATGGTTTGGAAATGTAACATGTTGCCTTAACTCCGCTGAAGATTGCACACAAGCTTCTGAAGTTGAAACCTCTGTGATATTAGCTGTTTCATAAACATATGTGAGCCCACAAAAAGACATTCTAAGTTGATATAAATAGATATATGTTGAAAAGTATATGTAAAAAAAAATACAAAAAATTGATTTTGTTAGGTTGATTCCTTCCAACATGGAACAGTATCTAAGCAATTAAAATTTGGGTGTTCGCACACAAAAGCAGAACCCATAAAAGTGACATGCTTATTTAAATTATAGGCTCAGTCATCCTGCCTCTAACTTAAAATGCCTTCAGGAACAGTTTCAAAGGTTCTTCCCCTGATTTATGCCCTCCATATGGTAGAATTGTTTGATCAGAAAACCAAGGAATACTTCAACAAGGAAATATAACATGAAGCAACCCTATTACTCAAAAGATTAAACAGATACAAAAGAAAACTTTACCTAGAGGTGGCTGGCTGCCGGAACTAGAAGATGGCCTCAATGAATCATTTGGGGATGGAGATGAAAGTTGTGAGGGCTCAGATAACCGATTATGTTCAACTTCATTTGACTTCTGTGGGGTATTTGTTCTGCTTGTAGAACTCACAGACCCAGATTTATCATTCTTGGATGCTGATAAATCACTAACTTCTTGAACAAGTTTATTTCCTTTAACATGATTTGGTCCAGTGGATATCCGGTTGCTTCCAACTTCCCTGTTGATTGCACCACTGACACCAGAATGCCGGGAGACAGAAGATGCTACAACAGGATCCAAAGAAGAATGGACACCCATGGCAGAAGTTTGAAGTTGATCAGAACTTGACAAAGACTTTCCTTGGTCGGTACTGGTAACTAAGCCAATGGTTTGAGTAAGGAAAGAGGGTGTGGCAACAGCAGCAGCTTGAGGTTGGACACTTTCTTCATAGCCAGTGTCATTACCAGCTGAACTACTTTTAGGTACACTAACAATGGGAGATTGACCAGCAGACACGTGAACAGACTTCCCATTGGATTGATTTGCAGCACCAGGAGGTGCAACAGCTGAAACTCTACAGTTGAAGAAAAAATATTTAAAAGAGGATAATCTAACGATAAAAAAGAATAAACAATTATGTCAATATTAACAATGGTGTATTTCTCATCACACCAACAAACAACTTCAGATATATTGTATTTTGGCAATCCAAGAGTAGAATCTAAGATATTATCAAATTGATTGCAAGTTAATTATCTAAAATCAAAATTACATTACTTCTTCTCTTGGTCGGTCATTGAAGTTATTACAATGTTTTTTTGTTTAACATAAAATTTTAAGCATGACTTCAATGTGAGGTTCGGTCAGAATTTTAGCCAAAAAAGACAATAAAAGTGAAGCCATTCATCAGTCTTATTTTCACTTCTTTTAGAGTCTTGCCTTGTTTTTATCAAATAAATGCAATTTCTTTCCAACATAAATTTTCTCATACTTATAATTAATCTGACAAAAAACCAAATTAAGGAAAATACAAAAATAAAATTGCTACCTTGTAACTTGAGATGTGGTAGTAGTCTTAGTTTTCTGCGATACAGGCTGAGTAGAGGGACCGTGACTTCTCTCTGCAATGTGATTGACTCCATTTTCCCTTCGATTAGCTATGTTCCTCCCACCACCACCATCTAACAACAGACATTTGCAAGATGGTGAAACTGACAAACTAATAAACTAGCAAGAAATTTGCAGGTTCATAGGAGATGTCTCCGCACTAAAGTAGGTTCATGGAAAAAGAAAACAACAGCATAAAAATATAAATGATGGCTATGAAAAGGTAGAAAAGGTACTTCATAGTGCCTTGCTAGGTTCAAAAAGGGTGTGATAGAGCTCAACAAGCAGCAAAAATAAAAGCACAATTCTTAATATTCTTAAAAAGATCTCAGTAACAAGTTATTTTTGGAAGGGAAACTGTGCTAATATCTTGAAAAAATTATCCATGAGTGGAAAAGAATATCCATAATCGAAGAGACAAAACTAATGATAAAGCCCAAAAGTCACTAAAAAGGTGGGGAGATGGTACCAGGAAAGTTAGAGGAATATCCTCCTGAAGCACCCCTTCCCCCCCTCCCTTGTCCACCTTGCTTTATCCTAGGCTCGTCAGAAACCCTGTTGCTCAATCCCTGAAACAATAAACTTAAATCACTCAGGCCAATAAAAATTATTAAAGAGAGAACCATGGGGCAATACAAGCACATTTACTTATAACAGGACATATAAAATTACAGAACATATAGATAAAAGGAAACATATATACGTAATCAAAAAACAAGACCAAAGTCATTTTACTTAGCAAATAATACTATTGCATGATCCCACACGTCATAACAGGCAGGAATCACAGACCCAGAGTAACCAGACCTATTCAGACATTCAAACCCATAGCAACCGACCTACAAGAATCTCAACATGGAGTCTGTCAATCACAGTGCTCACAAGATGACAGAATGGCAACTCATGACACAATGAGAACTATTTCATAGCAGCTCAAAACAATCAAGATAATTAATATACTTCAATTTACTGGATAAACAGGTAAAAGATACATCCACTTCAATCGATCAACTCAAAGGCAGAAGAAGTATATGTCTGCTCCTAACAGTTGAGACAACAAAACTAATCTGTTTCAGCAATTAAACTTTCAAGGGCAGTAATAAACTAACTGAAATAAAAAAGCAGGGCGAATAAGGAGGGAGAGGGAATCTTACCTCCTTCTTTCGGTCACGTCTCCTTCGCACCTCATGAAAAGTATCTGTGAACAAAAAAATAAAAACTCAACATTAAAAAAAGAAGAGAATCTCAAAGATGCCAAAATCACATTTCTTTTCAAGAAATCCTAAATGATTAGGATGCGTAGATAGAGTGCTGAAGCCATTCATTGAGCAACACGTGTGAGCGGTAGCCTGAGAGAAACCATTGAACGCAAAAACAAAACCCTACAAAGACAGCTTTTAACCCCCTGAAGCACTGGTTTACAAAAAAATAAAAAATAAAAACCTTGCTCCAAACATTGAACAGTTAAAAATCAATATTTCAATGTCCAAAGAGGCACACGCAACTCCCCTCAACTCCTACAAAATCAAACAAAAGCTAAACAGCAAAATAAAACAAGTTAAATCAAAACAAATTGTGAAAAGTCGAACTCAACTTCGGAAAGCACCGCTAACTCAAAGTGAAGCTCAGAAAAGTGGGAAGTAGTGTCTCCATTCGTGGATGAAGAGAAAGAGTAGGAATCGAAAGACATAGAGAGAGAGGAGAAAGAGAGAGAGAGTGGATCGAGAAGAGAAGAAAAGAGGGAAAAGTGAAAGGGACCTAAATAGAGAAGCTTCTGAGCGGTTTCGTTGGGATCCATGGAGCATTCTTTGAGGACGGCGTAGATTTCGTCGTCGGTGTGCTGCTTGCCGGTGATCTCGCGGATGTCTTGGATGGTTTTTCGTACATTGTTTGGGATCGGAACCCTAAAAGTGGAAGAGCCACCACCGCCGCTCATCTTTCTGTCTGTAACACAGCAACGAAGGAAGGAGGGACACTCTCTCTGTTCCTCAGACTTTTTTTTATTACAACCCAAACACACACACACACTTACACAATATTAACTTTGAATCATTAATATACGCCAATTCCATTACTGTACCTATTACTCTCTTTTTTTTCAATTTTAAATAATAATTACCACAACTTCATAACTAGGGTTTTCTTTGCCACACACCGTTTCATTATTTTATTATTATTAAAACACCATCCCAGACAACCATACACAATCAATTTAATTTAAATGTAATATTAGATATAAATCTAAGTAAACTATTTTACACACATCATACAAAATAATAATAATAATTAATATTTTCGACAAAACTTGTTAATATTTTTTTACCTCTATTTTAATTTACTAATTCTAGTACTTTTTCACCAAATTTTTATTAAAGAAATTTGTGCTGGCTAATTTTTCTAAGATTGATTATTCATTTACTTTTAAAAGTATAATAATGGAAAGTGTAAAAATTTTACTATAATAATTCTGTTTTCTTTTTTTATTATTAGTTTTCGGTTTTTCTTTTCTGTTAGGTTCGTATTTAAACCTGATGATTATGTTGTCTAAAATATTGATTAAAACGTGATTACAAATTTTATAAGATAAAATATTAATTAAAATCTATTTTTTGACATGAAATCTCAAAATTATAAATTAGAGTTTGTCTTGACTGAACTAATTTTATCGAATTCATCTAATTTAAAATCTACTTAAAGTGTATTTTGTTTAATTCATTTCCAACATAAGGGATTTGATATTTAATAAAATTAATTAGTATTGATAAATGATAAAGGCTAAAATGTTTGTATATTTATTTACCATTAATCAATCATTAACATTGATTTAATTATTGGTAAATGAGAAAGGGTGTTCAACAAGTATTTTTCCTAAATCGTTTATGTTTATTAATATCTCGGGTATTTTTGTTCAGACAAAACTTTTTAGATTCGAATTACTTTCACGTAAAAGATATTTAGTGATCAAGACTTCATATAACTGGCTCAGGATTAATGAGTCTTCAAAGTCTAATTTAACTTTTATAGTTTAAAAATTAAAAATAAGGAGTGGGAAATAAGTTTAAAATTTTTCGTATACGTATTTTAAATTGAACTACAAATTTTATTTAGTATATTTAATTTCAATAAGAATATATTTAAAATAAAGTAAAATTACATGGTCGATATCATGTCAGTGAATAATTAAATGAAGAAAGAAATATTTAACATATTTAATTATGAAAAAATAATTTAAAATTAAATTAGTTACAATTTCGACACCATTCGTAGTAAATTATCATATTAACTTCTTATCACGCTGTAATATTACTACACTGTGATTAACTATGTAATATTTTACATTTGAAATTCACAACTTCACATTTATATATAATGCAAGTGTGTTATTAAATGATATTCAAATAATTTTTGAATTAAATTTCATTTATACTGATATTAGATATTGGGAAGTAATTAACTAAATGTTATACTAATAATTCTATAAACTAAATGACATTTTTTTGTTGGTCATGATATATTTTGAAAACTAGTGATTTTTGTAGTTAATGTAGTTTATATGTAAAACTATTATTTGATCAAACATTTATGTGTTAGTATATTAACAGCTGTATTATTGTTATAAATGACATTTATTTGCAATTACATGGTTTTATAAAGTCAACATTTATAAATTACTTCAAATTTAAATCTTTAAATTTATATATATATATATATATATATATATATATATATATATATATATATATATATATATTAGAAATTATTTATTTAAAAAAATCTTATATTTTATGTTTTCTATATCAAGCTAAATATGATTTTTTTATTGTATAATTTCCTTACATAGCATCTTATATACGTATTTGTCTATTTATAATTTTTTAATAGGTTTTACTTTAAGAAACTCATGTCCTTTTATTCATCAAGTTACCAATATAAATATATACTATAGGATTCTGCAACACACATTAAAGCAATAATAAAATAAAATTAATAGATTTCAATATCCTTTTAACTTAACATCTTCAATCTTGAAACACAAGAGATTCTTATAATAATGTATTTCTCATTGTCTTTTATAAAAATATTTGTAAAAGTTAAGATCATATTTTAGAATTGTATTTAAAATGATGAAAATCGATTATTTTAATAATAATATTTTAAAGTATAAATAAAATTCTTATAAATGAATTTTATTATTTAAAAACACATTATTTCTTTAAACATTTTTTTCTATAGTTATCTTCCTTCTTCATATATTTTCTAACAATATATTTATGTATTGAATATTAGAGATCGTTATGGTGATTATTAAGGCAATTTTTTATTTCTGTTCGATCAGTTTTTCAAATAGAGTAACTTAGTTTTTTGTCCATTTTTTTTATTCGTATGTTCTTTTTGTGTGTGTGTGGACTATCTTAGCTCGTAGCATGTAATGTCCGAGTCTTCTATAAGAATCTTTGTTGATCAGTAATCTTAATGGTGTGATATTTCTTTCAATAATTATATGCTATTAAAATGAGATGCTACAATGCTTGCTAATTGTATCTTAATATGAACATGTGAAGGAAAAGTGATATAAATTGTTACTTTATTGAGGACAAAATTACAATCAACTTCAATATATTTTGTTCTTTCATGAAAAATCATATTTTGAGTTATATGTAATGTTGATTTGCTATCACAACACAATCACATCCTTTTAGGATAATAACCCCAAATATCCAAGTAACTATTTAAGTCAATTAAACTCACATGCAATCGTTGTTATAAAACAATATCTGCCTTTTACAGAAGAGCGAGAGACAGTTGATTGTAACTTTTTCTTAATCTGTACAATAATAGTTATATTAATGTCTCCTGAATAAAGAGGCATGAGATAACATGACATCAAAAGTATGAATTAAAACTCATCACAATAAAGTTTATTGTTTGTTATGTTTATTGTTCAATTCGTTATTAGATTGTCATCATACTTTACATTAATGTCCATTATTACATTATGCCTAGACATGAGAGGTATGTTGAAAATCACCTCCACTGAACATAAGGTCAATTTATATTATACAAATTAATGCAAACGTCACCTTATAAGTTATTTTTTGAAATTTCACTTGTTCATTTCTTTAACATTTATTCATATATTGTTTATAACTTTTTAATTGTTTTAATGTGAATAAAATTTATCATTATAAATATAATGACAATTTATTTATAAATACCAAAATCCAATTATTTATAAATAAAATTTAGATTCTTTTTTACATATTGAAAAATATATCAATTTAACATTTACATTAAAGTTAATTTTTTTGAAATAGTTGTAATGACCTAAATTTTGATCTATCTAGTTAAAAGGTTGTCCTTAGATAGATATTGTGAATTATGACAATAAAATAAAAGATATTTTTTTTTAAATACCGTCTTTTAGTTTATGGTTGCTTGTGTTTTTTTTGTTTGTAATGTCAAAATTATATTGATTGTATTTTATGGATAAAAATAATCGAAATTATTAAGTATATAATTATATTAAAAATAACACGTATAAAGTAAACTATATTTAAAGTAACAAGTTACCAATTTTTATATTTAAATTTATTGACAAAAGGTGAAAAAAAGGGGGTTAACATAATTTAATTTATTTTTAAAAGCGCAATAGCCTTTTTAATAAAAAAATGAACTTGAAAAACAGTAGTTAATTTTAAACTTGAATAAACTAAATATAAAGATTCAAACTTTATCTTACAGGAATTAAAACAGAGTCATACAACCCAAATATTTGAATTTAGATTTTTCAAAATTAAATTAATGCATGTTTTAATTAAATTTTAAAAGAATAATAAAGTTATATATAATGTTGTATTTAATAACCTGCATATACCATTAATTAAGATATAATGTTAAGGTTTCAAACTAGTCGACGAATGAAAGAAAGGTAGGATTATGATAATAGTCCTATAGTAGTGGATCCTAAAAGGTTAACCTATCAATTAAGTTTCAAATAGTAAAATACTCCCAACATTTTTTCCAGGCCCATCTTTTAAAGGCCATGGTCCGTGTAATAATTGGGCCCAAGCCCAGGAACTACTGACCCAGGCCTGACAAACCTTAGATACCGATGAACGATTGCAATTGTAGGATTGCGAAGGATAGAACCGTGACAAAACGACGTCGTTTGAATTTGGGGTGAAGTGCGAAGTCCACAACGGTTGATAGTTGATTGCGTCTGCTTATGTTTTGTGTTTGACATTAAAACAGAAGGAAACGGAGCAGAACAGAGACCTTAAACCTTTGTGTCGAGAATCTTAGCCATGGGTAGCAACGGATTGAGGTACGAGATCGCACAAAACGCTTACATCAAACTCGTGCTTCACTCCCTCAAACACCCAACCTCCGCCGTCAACGGCATCTTGATCGGTCGCATCTCCCCTTCCAACGACGTCGTCGAGATCGCCGATGCCGTCCCTCTCTTCCACTCTCACATTCCTCTTCTTCCGCAATTGGAGATATCTCTCATTCTGGTTCTCTCTCTAGGGCTTTTTGCATCAATTTTGTTTATTCACTCAGTTTTGGTCCTATACGATTATTTACAAAATTACTCACAAAGATGTATGCTTTCTCAATCAACGTGTAACCTGGTCAACTGGGCGTATATTTTTTTCTTATGGGTGTCTATTAAGTTTTCCTTTACTTCTCTGTAGTTTGCTGATTTTTCCTTTTTGCAATCACACTATTTTTGTGAGATAGATAGAGGAATATTTTTCTGCGAAAGGGTTGAACATAGTGGGCTATTTTCACGCGAATGAGAGATCTGATGACAGTGAGCTTGGTAGTGTGGCCAAGAATATCGGTGACCACATATGCCGCTACTTTCCCCAAGCCGCCGTTCTATTGGTTTGTTGTTGCATTTTATTTTAGAGTTTGCTAATTTGTTGTTGAATTTATTCTTAGTTTTTGCTATTTTTGGTTTTAATTATCTCCTTTTGCTTATCATCCTTTTGTTCCTCTTCAATTATTTGCAGTTAGATAACAAGAAGCTCGATGCTTTGAAAAAGAGCAAGGAACGTAGTGCCATAATGCAGGTTGGCGATTTTAGTGTTGGAAACCGCATTTGTTATGACCGATGATTTCTATTTGTTATCCACTTTATGAATTTAATTTTGGCTTCTTTAGATAATATAGAAACCCTGATGTCAATCTAAACATAGAAATGTACATACCCAAGCTTATTTGTGAATGAACTAAAGAACCTCGTCTTTCTAATGGAATCACGAAAACCTATGAACTTGCTAGAATATAATAATTTTTTGGATAAACTTATAATTAATTGCTGTAGAAGAAAATAAGAAGGTAAAATGGATTGAGCTTCTCATAAGATAAAATTGGCTTATGCATTTTAACCTTTATAGAATTTTTCCGATGTAACTTTTTCCAGAGCTGTGGTTAGAAGTTGATTTTAACTAATGGGGGAAGTTCAATTGATTTTAATTTCTTATTGTCTTCTCTTATTAGTGTGTTTGAATAACTTTATCCAAGCAAGACCGAAGTTCCGTAGTTCACTTTAACACTGGACAATTGGCTGTTTGCTTATGTTTGTTGGTTCCCTTGTTTTGTTCTGGGGGTTTATTTTGGTACATCAATCTCTTCATTTTTTACAAAACTGCTGTATCTAAAAGCTTAACTTGAAATCGGTGGCTTTTATCTTGATGTGTGGGGTTTCATGGGTTTTATGGTGTAACATTGTGGAGCTCAGATTGGATGCAAGAAGTCAAGTTTCTGATTAATGTTGTGATCCATTTTCTCTTGTTTTTTCATGAGTCAAAAGAGAGGCGTATTCATTTTTGATTTGCAACATACTGCAGCATATTTGGGAACCACTCTTTGGGGGAGATGATTTTTTTTTTTTCAAAAGTTCTGTGAGGAAAGCTAGCAAAAAAACAACTATTTCTCTAAGCTAAGCTAAACGAAACATTTTCCAAGATTTTTCCAATTTAAGGACTGGGGGAATGAAACAGTAATGTTGTGTACTCTTTGCATGATCATACAGGGTACAACCTCAAAGGTGTAAAGCTTCATCCAACATTGCACTAATTACAAACGAGTATTGTTATTTGTTTCTTATAGTTACAAAAATTAATGGTTCGTTCAGAAAGCACTCTTGTTTGTTGTAAAAGAAGACCAGCATCTACATTATACATAATTATAGTTTCAAAAGTTTATGATATATGGCTCCCTCAATGTAAAGAGACGCCTTTTGGTTGGTTACATTAACCAAGATTACCTTTTTCTTATGGTTTAGCTTTATGCTAGGGATACATCTAAGAACTGGAAGTTGGTTCCCTCTGATGCAAACCGTTTCTCTCTCAAAGAGCCATCGGCAAATGTAGTCTTATTGGACTATATTGCAACTGAGAAGTGGAATGGAATTGTAGATTTTGATGATCATTTGGATGACATTAGCAAGTGAGTGTTTTTTCCTTGCAGCATTTCGTCTTTTCCCTACCATTTTATTTATCTGTGAAGCTATGACTGACATACGAATACGGTGTACATATTCTATTGTTTGCAGGGATTGGCTCAACCCAGGGCTGTTCAACTGATCCCACCACATGTCTCCATTTTGCACGATTTACTTTGCAAGTGGATTATGTTCAGACTTACATTGTGGTGCAAATGTTGGATCGTCAACAATGAACAATTAGGGACTATAAATTTGACTCAGGGAAGTTGCTTCATGAAGATTTTTCAGTTGCATAAACAGGATATTTACTACCAGTTCGAAAAGGATTTTGGTTGCAGAGCCTTTTTTGTTTTTTTATTCTTGGGTGTAGGTATACTATAGTGGAGTTTGTTTGCTTATCTGCGAATTGTGATGTTGTCTTTCTTGGTATAAACAACATAACCATCACGTCCATTATCTAAGGCCATGTTTGGGGTGGTTGTCTGTTTTCACTTTTTATTTATAAATGAGTTTTAAAATGTTCTAATGCGTCCAATAATTTTATAATACTTAAAGTAGTCTCGTATGGTTTAAAAGTTAAGATTAAAATATTTTTGCTTAAATTTCCTTACATATTTTAAGGATAAAATTGTAACAAAATTTTAAGTTATAATATTTCGGGTGTAGAAATTGTTTATAAAGATGTTATCTGGATTGGAATGTTCACCTTGTGTTGTATATAGAAAATGAAAATGTAGTTTCAAATATGAACTTTGATTTTTCTTAGTCTTTGAAATTAAAATTGTTTTTATATCTCTCTCAAGATTAAAGAAATTTAAATATATATATATATATATATATATATATATATATATATATATATATATATAATTTTATTTTTTTAATCTTTTAAAGTATATTGTCTGTAAATTTTAAAAAGGATAATATGATGAGATTGATTTTAATGATGTTATTTATTTTAATACATTTGAGAGATAGAAATAAAAAATAAATCTTGTTTTGATAAAATGGAATTTAATTATTAGATTTTTACCTTTTCTTTTTAAAAATACTTCTCATAGTTTATGAACAGTAGGAAACAAGTTCTTTTGTTTTCCTTACTTTTTACGTCCCTCGTACGCTAATCGAATTTTTTTAAAGGAAAATACGCAAAATAGATGCAATGACAGTTTCATGATATTGACTCATCTTAGATCAGTTTTCCGTTTTCTACTCCTGTCAAAATTTCCTTAATGGTTGGGTTTCGATTACATGAAAAACCTGTGTTGTAAATGACGTTATAGGTCAATGAAGTCTACGGCGTAAAATAGTTTTTTTTTTAATTAGACTATTTTTATTAAATATTTGTTTTATGAAGTACTAGAAATATTCTTCATTTTTTTAACAGTTTGACTTTATTAATAATATCTTCATTCTTGTGTTTCTCGTTCTATTTAACAATTTTTCTACCAAATTGTTAAAAAAGAAAAAATGACCAATATTTGCTAAATTTTCAACTAATCTATCAACTCAATATTTAAAAAAGAAAAAATGACCAACAAACAACTTAATCAATAAGTTAAAAATAATTTTTTAATGACAAATATAAAAAGATAATAAGTGTTTAGACAAAATTAAAAGTACAAAATATTAAATAAATAAATATTTTACAAAAATTTAATTAAAAACATCTAAATTTATGATACAGAAATTTATGTGTATTTTGTTTTTTAAAATCTTCCCATTGTCTCCAACCCCTTTTTCTAACTTTGCTCCAAAGTCGCAGCCGTCGTTAATGTTTTCCTGGCTTCTACCAAAAAAGGTGGATTTGTGATTTGTAATGGAGGGAGAAGATAAGCCTTTTTTCAAATCTATTTTCATTTCAATACAGAATCTCTAAACCAATTTAATTCTAAAACAAAACAAAAAAAATGCATAAAAAGAACGATTTTAGAAAAACAAAAAATCACGATAATCTTCAATATAATTTTATAAAAGTAATTTGAAGTTATAAATTTTATAATGAATAAACAACTGATGAAAAATTAATTAAATGGATTCTAATTAATTATTGTTAGAAATAATTTAAGTATGAGTTTACAAAGTCAAACATCATATAAATTAAAATATTTCATAAATAGATTGATCTAAAGAAGAGGCCCATGTTCGTTTTAGCGATCACCTTAGACCGTTATAATGAGATTTCTGGACTGTAATGGTTGTTGCAATGCAACGCATTCTCTTCTCAAATTTTCAATTTATACGTGTGTGCGATGCAAGTAGCAAGTAAATTTGTGGGTATCAGAGGCAAAGAGGAGGAAAGTTGAACAGGAAGAAAAGTTGTTTGAACAAGGTTGATTGCATAAATAGAAGGATGGAATTCAAGCAGAGCAGTCTAACCATACAAATATTATTGTGCAGCAAATATAAACAATCTATACAGCTTGTTCAAGTTGGTATTGGATTGGGTTTGTACAATGGAAGAAGATAGAAAACAAGAAGAAATAAAAGACAGTTTCTTTCTATAAACTTGAGTGTCAGAGAGTAGGGCATCCATGAGCAATCACGCCTGGAGCTGTGGGACATTTGGCCAAAGGGCAGTGGTCAGCTTCGGCACCCCACCAGGTTGGACCTAAAATGTCGTAACTTTGGAGGGCAAAGTAGAGAACCACTCCCATGAAAGCAAGGCCAGCATCCAATGCAGCTGAGAGAATGTAAGTATGGCGAGCCCACCATGACTTGAACTTATTGTAAATGTAAAAATTGAAGAAGATTCCGGTAGCTCCCCAGGTTATGTAGTTCACAGTTCTCGCCGGAGGAATACCTCCGGCACCCATAATGATGAGGGGCATGTTGATGAGTTCAATCCACCTCTTGTTTGGGTATTTCCGAGCAAAGAACCACACCGGAACAGGAACAAGTGCACCGATCAGGAAAAACCAATTCATTCCAGGGTAAATTCCATCCTTGGTAAACATTCTCTTTGGACCCACCACTCCCCATATGATCGAAGCATTGTAAAACACATCGTCACCAGGGCACTGCCATGGACTATTTTCTGGCAATTTTGATTGATCACAGATGTTTGGAACAGTCGTCAGAAGCCACCATGCTGTTCCAAAGTACACGGATGAAGCAACCACGGTGCCCACCAACTGCACGACGAACATAGATTTTGGAGGGATTTTCATATAGTGGCCTAATTTGAAGTCACCAAGGAATGCGAGTGCCTGTGACATGCTGATGTAGCCGTATGTCTTGAAGGCTACATTAGCAAGTGGCTTTCCGGGGTAAATGTACCCGATTATCAGCTCTGTGATCACGTTCAGCCCTGCTTGCTGCAAAACGAAGTTCCAATCTTTCGTGAGAAAGACAACTTTGAAGCTATGGGAAACTGTAAAAACTGTAAAAATGACGTTACCATGTTTGTTGTTGCTTGAATTACTCCAACTGGCAAAGTGAAAACTAACGCAATACCAAGAGACATCAGAACTCCCCACCATGGCAGCTGAAGTTGCTTTCCAAAGCCTTCACAAGTTATCAGCGCCACAACTACCATTAGAGCCAAAATGCTCGCAAACCACCACTCAGGTACTTGTTCATAGTTTTTCTTCATGATTCTCGTGTGCACATCTCCGAATGTTTTTTCTTTTAGTGCAGATGTTGTCTTCTTCCACATCTTAACAATCGTTCTTCCAAACACACATCACGACAAAAGTTAGATGACTTTAACCAATTTATCCAAGTAAACCTGTAATTCTAATAGGAGAACAACACTGATAGAAACACACAAAAACTAAAAAATTGCATCCGATTTTTTGTTTGTAGTGGTGTATTAAATATTTAAGCTTTGTCAGAAATCTCAAACTGAACACAACTTACTTTCCATGGAAGAGAACAACATGCGAAATGGTGGCGGTGAGAGAGGCAAAGCTCAATCCATAATCGAATGCAAACGTGATACTAAGATAGAGCTTGCTGTAATTGTTATAACTGTCCATGTCGATGTCAAAACTTTTAGCATTGAGAATCCGAGTGACATTATATTTTTTTCCAGTGGAATCAAAGGTGTTGGAACTGATGATGGGGAACTTCTTGGCATCATATACGTTGTTCCAATATGAAATGGGAATCAGAACGTACATAAAGAGGACAAATCCAACCAGTGTGTTGATGATGGCAAAGCCAGGTGTAGCCAAAGGGGTCCCCAAAAACCCAGCCACTGTGTTCCAGTCAAGGCCAAATGAACCAATGCCAAGCCCAGTAATACCCGAACCAATTTGTTGAGCAAGGATGGACTTTTTCCAAACTAAGCAAACCCACGAGATTGTTGCTAGTCCTGGGAATAAATAACCCGGAATGATGTAATAAGCAAAACTTGACACAAACACCAGCACAAAGAATTGCAGTCTTGTGTTTCCTCCTTTAGGCCTTTTCTCCTTTTCATGGAATGCCCTGCAATTCAACAAATTCATAACTCCATAACACCATAAGAAGGTACTTTTCTCTATAGTTTACAAAATAATTTCTCAGTAAATGTTAGTGCTTAACATTAGCTTTATTATAATAAAAAAACCATCTTTCGTTCATATATCCATTAAAAGACAAATATGCATAAATCACCTTCAAAGAATAATAAAATACCTGAATAAAGACACCTGGACAAGGTTTGATGGCCACCACATGTACGGGGAATCAACGAGGAATTTTCTGAAAATGCCAGCCCATCCATAACCAAGCATCTAAAAATTTAAGGACACACAGATTAGTGGCCTAAACAAATCTGAATATGCTTGTTGTTTCGGTTAATTGCCTTAAAAGTATAAGAAAATTATCAGATTCCTTTGTTTGATTTTCACCCCTCTTTCTCAATGTTCTTCCCCTCGTCTCCACTCAAATCATTTATCCAACTGAACAATTTCTCTCTCTATTCCTTCCACCCACCACCCACAGCACTATCTTTTTTCAACAAAAAATTGTTACTTTCAACAACCTAATGAATTAATAATCACTGTTCACCTGGGTGGATAGTGCGAGAAGGAAAGCAGCCATTGGGTGGATGCTCCTGTGGTAGAAAGCCTTGACAATAGTGATAATGTTGATGGCATAAACACCACTAGATCCAGCACTGGCAAAGATGGTGATGAGTGCATGCTCCTTTAAAGTGAATGGGCCAGGGTTCATAGAGAACGACCACTTGGTGAAAGGAAAAACATATGCTTTGGTCGGAAGTGTTCTGGCCATGAATTTGCCAAGAGGGAGAGAAATAATCTGTGCGGACACAGAAGAAATGTAAAGAGGGGTGGTTCTGTAACCAAAGAATTGGTTGATGAATGCAAGGACAACGCACGAAGCTATTCCCAAAGTCCATGTCCTGAATGTCAGCACAGGCTGCGTAGGGTCGTCGGTTATTGGAACCGTCAACCTCACCTGCTCAATCGGAGAGTCATCAACCTCTTCTCCTTCATCTGCAACATAACATTAAACAACATTCACCTTCATTATCAAAAACAAAAACCAGACACAAAAACGTAGATACAAACAAAATAGCAACAGATAATAAGAATTTTAAAACGCTTCTACACTTTTGGTCACATTCACGAGAATGTTTTTGCTAAATAATTACTGTCTCATTTAACTTTACAATCTTTTTGAAAAACCCTCGTGACTGGCTGCCCGTGGAAAGATCCCCAACACCCAACACAGTGCAATGCGCTACACAGCACTATTTGTTTGCTTCCAAACAACGTTGTGAGAACAGATAAAATCATTGAAAATAATGAAGCTTTTTTTAATATTTAAATATGTAATTTTGTTGTTGTTGTGATTATGCAATTTCATGCTCAAAATTCAAGCATCCTGCAGATAGTTGGTGATAACAGCATGGGTTGTATGTTATGGCATGTACATGGAAACGTATAGCAGAAGTATGTAACGTTTATCTAAACATTGAAATGTTACCAGGCATGGCTACTTCGGAGTGGTTTTTATTGTCGAACTCCTCAGCCATTGCAGAGGATCTGGTTCAGGAAATGCGGATAGGACTTGGAGACCCTCTTCTCTCTCTCTCTTCTTCTCTTACTTCCTTCTTCAGGCACGAGAAGAGTCACATTGTCGGTTTGATTTTATAGGAGGTGGGAACGAAACCAAACAGTTCCAATGAAAATGTGTCTGGCTGCAATAGCGGTGCTTATTCGTGATTGACATAAGCATAGAAATCAATTACGACAATAAAATCTGTTAAACCTAATCAAGAAACAAAATCAAAACTTTTAAGGTTATCTTAACAGATCTTGTTTATCACATCTACGTTTTTTTTACACATCTGTACGCAGTAAATAGTGAATAGTGTAGGTTGACTTCATAAACAGTCATTCGGACCACAGTTTCAATCTTTTGATTTGTAATAGAAAGAAAATTACTTTTCTATACCATTTTCTTACATTGACAACCTATATTTTAGTCATTATAAAAATTAATTTTTATATTTATTACAAAATTAAAAATTGAAAAATAAAATAACAAATATAAAGTGTGTGTAAAAATTTATTGATAATATCTTTACCTGAAAAAAATCAATCACAATTAACATTTAATTTTTTTTTATGTATCTATCTACACCTATATCAATATCTATATATATATATATATATATATATATATATATATATATGTATATATATATATATATATAACCTTTCACTGGTTGCTAACATGATGATAGTTTACACAAAATTTATAAAACATAAAAAAAAAGATAATTTCATTTAAAAATGAAATATAATATTTCAAAATAGTTTAAAAATAAAAAATGTAATTTTAAAATATTGTATACATATTTTATGTTTTTGTTTTCATAAGTATTAAAAGTAAAAATTAATTACTTTGAAAGTGTTAAAAAAGTATAAATTAATTATTTTAGCAATACTAAAGGTATAAATTAATTACTTCAATAGTATTAATTGAATTGTTCCTCCTCTTACCGTGACAGAAAAGAATATGTCCAATTTATTCCAAAAATTGTCTCATTACTATATTAGGTATCAGTCTTTTTTTGGTAAAATATAAAACTAAATATTTAGTAATTAAATAATACATGGTTAAATCTCTCTAGTTGTCCCTATTTTTTAGTTTTTTCAGTTCTATTAGAATTTCCAATTTAGTTCTAAAAAGTTTTAATTTGAGTCAATTAGGTCCCTGCCATTAAATTGTACTAACAGAGTTTAAATTTTTTTATGAGATACGTGACATGTGTTTTATATGTGGCATTTCTTAAAAGATTAGATTTTAATAGTAGGGTTTCTAAAATGGGATTTAATAATAGAATTTTCGGTAAGTCGATTTTGTCCTCGTCGGTGCTTCTTCTTCCGGTGAATCGTCGCTTCCAACGGCTCCTTCACACGCTAATCACATCGCAACCTGGTGCAATATGGTGAAGACCCTCACTCTCCAGGGATGCGATCTGGTGCGACCAGGCGCAGATAATGAGTCTGGTACTCTAGAACGCCATAGCCAGGAACTTCATCAGCGATGCGCAACCTCAACCTGACAACGTCGTTCTCTGGGACGAGGAGTTTCACACGCTCTGCACCCTCTCTGCCTACAAAGACAATGTTTTTCACTCTTGGGAAATCCTTTCTCTCTCTTCGATGTTTGTCTCTCTTTCTCTCCCTCCCTCTCTATTTTGTGTTTTTTTTTTCTCTACTACAATTTTAGAATTTTTGATTAATTTTGTTTTGGATTTTTTTTTCATATCTTGTAAATTGATTTTTTATTTTATTTTAAAGAAGTGATTTTAGGGGTTGATTGGAAAAGGGACATTTTTCTTTTTCCTTTTCTTGTTTTTAGGGGTTGATTGTTCGATGCTATACTATTTTTCCAGTTCTTTCATTCGTAAGAATTGTCTCTGATAGTCCTTTTAGATTGACAAAAGCGAATGAAGGACTGATTTCAATGTCTCTTCTTTCTTCAACAGCACCATAATGATGACATATCAATGCTATCGAAAACAACACGCATAACAACAGCACACAGCTAAAAGCAAAAAATGTTTTAATTTTGAAAGGGTCGATAGACATTGCTGATAGACAAAACTAAATAGTAGAAAACACACTTCAAAATTAATCAAAGAAGATAATAATAACCATAGTTAGATTTTGGAAAAGGCATCGCCCTCCCTCTTCCAAAACGATTAACCAAATGGCGAGAAATGTCAAATCGTACATTTACCACTGGCACTCCAACCACCATTTCCACTCTTCTTTACCATTGTTTCCTTCTTCTCTTTATGTTGTGTCTCTCTATTGTGTTTCTCTTTGTTGTCTCTGAAGCTGGAAAGAAGATTTCTAGGTAGGATTTTTGGGTGTTGCTTGTAATGGAGGATGATTTTTTTTTAATTTTTTTAATCAAACATTCTAAGACTTCTTAATTTAAAATAAAAATGAAAGATTAAATATGTAATTAAATTATTTTTAAAAGTAAAACAATACACTGAGACTAAATTGAGGCCTGATTTACGCATATGTCTCTACACACCCACTTATGGCAGTTAAATTGCTTAATATTGTACTAAATTAAATTGGAGTAAAATGCATTAATTATTTGGATTGGTTATAAATTCATTCAAGTAACATATGAATTATTAAAAGGTTAGCAAACTATTGCACTGATTAAGAATAATTAGTAAATATTAAATTTTATTAAAATTCATAATTTAATTATGATATTAAATTAATTTTGATCTTAATAATTATTAATACAATTTTACTTTATTTAAAAAATAAAAATGTCTATAAATATCATACAGTTGTAATTAATAAATATATTTTTACTTATTTTTGGTAGAGTTCTTAGAAATTTCAAAGTGTTTATTTTGTATTCAAAAAATGACTGTAGACATAAAAGGCTAAAAAAGTAATTTTATCTTAAAAAATATATTATATAAATTTATATAATTTTAATTAATGAAATAAATTATTTTAAATTTTAACATGAATATATGAAATCGAATATAATCAATTATATCTCAACCGATGCCTGAAGGACAGTTGTTAGCATTGCCCTTAAATTATATACTAAATATGTTTATAGTAAAATACGTTAATTGTTTGATTTGGTATTAATGCATTCAAGAAGTTGACATTTTAAAATTAAAATAAATATATTTGGAATAAAACGCATTAATTGTTTGGATTTGTTACTAATTCTATCAATTCTGAAAATTATAATAAATTGGGTTAAACCCATTAGTTTTTTGGATTTTTTATTAATTTATTCAAGAAACAAATGAATTTTTAAAGTTATAATAAAGTGTATACAAAATTACGATAAATTTAAATTAAGTAAAAATCATTAATTATTTGAATCTATCATTATTTATTTTAGCAAAATGAATTATTAATTTAGACACATTGTATAAAATTTAAAATTAATAATATAATTTATGGTTCGATAATGTTATTGATGTTATTTGTTAGGTTTAAGGTATATTATTTTCCTTTAATTAAATATAATTGTATCTAATAAGGAATTAACTTGCTCAAATTAATACTATTTGTATATAATTCTTTTAATTTTACAACTAACCATAACAGGCTATATATTATATAACATAAAAAAATATAAATTAAATAATATATTATAATGTATATGTTAATAAAATTTAATTTTAATTTCAAATTGAAAAGTAAAGTAATAGTAATACAAAATATTATTTTGTTTTATTCAAAATTTAAATATTTCCTAAATATATAATCACAATAATAATATTATTCGTTATCTTAATTATGATTAAGGTTTAAGAATTAAATAAAAATAATTTGGTGAAGTTTGATCCATGAGATTGTGAAGGTTTCGATGATTTGTGTATGGAGATGGATATATATTTGATTGTTAATGAATTATACAGTGATGACATAGCTTATTTCTTTGATTCTTATGCATTAGTGATGATTATGAATTTCTTTGATGAGTATTGAATTTGTGTTATTGCATACGTAGTAACGGTCTTAGTGTGATTGTAATTTTGACAAAAACGATTGTGAATTATTTTAATGAGTATTGAATGTGTTATTGCATAGTAGTGATGGTGTTGGTGTGATTGCAATTTTGACACTAGTGTTTTATGTCTAATCTTAATAAACAGAAATAGATGTTTACAGTGAAAAACTTAATATTTACAAATTGAATAGATAGATAAAATATTGAAATTACAAACAACAAGGTCCTTTCCCAAGCCATATAATGACTACTTCAAGCTTCAATCGCATCTCTCTTTTACATTTTCACGTTTAATTTTCAATTTCCTTTTCAATCCAAAAGGAAGAAACCATCATGAATGAAAGAGGAAACTCAAGGATGAGAGGGAGAACTTCACATTACTCCAAACAACTTTCAAGAATCTCTTATGAGCACTCTAAGTGATTTTATTCATGTAAAAATGATGAATGTCTAAAACTCTCGCAATAACACAATTAAATACCTATTTTCATGTATCAGGTTGACAAATTCTTGCCTAACGAGGTCTAAAATTCCATACTCTCTCGAATATTGCAGATTTGGACTGTCATTTTTTCCTGACAAGCTGTGAGCTTGCTCGACAACTTAGCCTGGTGCCTAATGTTATTTTGTTGTCATTTGGGTGCGATCCAAAGTAATATAACCCTACATGTGAATCATTTCTTCATGTTTTGCAACCTTAGGTGCGATTTCAATGCCCTCGCGTGGGTATTTTTTGATAAATCATTATTTCTTATTCAATCACGCTTCATCATGTTCTAATTTGTTTTCCTCCACCATAATTTCTTCCTATTAACTTATTTCACATACTCAAAATAGAGATTGAAAAGTAAATTCACATAAAAAAAACTAAAATATAAAACAATGCAAAAACAAAATAAACTTCACAATTAAATAAGATAAAAATTATAGAGAAATTAATTGTATTCACAAAACTTAACATCAGTACAAAATAAAAAAATAATGTTATGAAATATTAAGTGATTATAATGGTTTTTAAATTTATTCTATATATAATTTAAGGATTCACCTTGACTTAAAGTTTATATATACATTTTAATAATTCACTTTGACTTAAAGTTTTTAAGATCATATTTATGAATAAATTTTAAGGATTGACTATGACTTCTTAGTTTTTGAATTTATATTTTGAGTGTTATAAAATATGAGCCAAAATTTCATAAAAGACTTTATATTATCCTTGACTCAAAATAAACCATAAAATTTTGTGTGATATTTTTTTATAAGATTTTAATTTTTTTTATATTTATTCTATGTGGAACTTAAATTTATATTTAAATTTTAATAAGGTTAATGGCATCATACCTTCAAATTTCATCTTCAACCTTTATGATTGATATAATTTATATCTTCAAAGTAATTTCTATATAAATTTAAGATATACAAAGATAATGTGTTTTTTTTCTATTAATTTCGTGAATGTGTGAGATTTTAATTACAAATTTCATCTTTAACTTTTTAAAATTAAATAATTTTAATCAATTGTTTATGCATATCTTAATCATTAAAAAACTTTATCTTATTTATCAAAGTAACATATATAAAAAATTGTTCAGATAATATTATTCCCACTATGAACATGGGCCAGATCGTGGTACCCAACAAGATAAACCTCTATGTTCTAATTTCAACTACAAACAAAAGCTTCAACATCATCATGAAAAACACAGCACAACTAAGTGGTAGAAGGTTGAAAAATTAGAACTTACAAGTCATGACAATCGAAACCCTACAACCAAAAGATTGGAAGGTTGACTACTCTATGAAGCTTTGTTAAATTTAGACAAAACGTATAATATCATATTTTTCTACAAAAAGAAATCCATTTATAAATAATTCCTACTTTTGTTTATAACTTGTAATGCCTAATTTTGGTTTTTACAAACAAAGGAAAAGAAAAGTAAATAACAAAAGCATGTAGCTTTTGTAAAATGTTAAAGATAAAAGTAATTATACAATATTGTTGACTTAATAAAAATAAATAAATAAATACTTCTATATTCTTCGTAACAATTATTACTCTTTTTTAGTAACTTAAAACTCTAAGAATATGTTCCATAAAAAGAAGTATTTGAAATGTAATTGTCAACATTAATTATCTTTTTTACTTTTGAAAAAAATTATATATAGCAACTTGTAGCGGCTTTTTTAATATCCATATGATATAAAGTTTATATTAGTCCTTAGGAAGAATTAAATAATTAAACTTTGGGTGTTGCTTCCTCCACCACCCCACCTTTTTCCCTCCACCTCCTATTTATTTATTTTGTCCCTAAGTAAAATTTTATTTTTAGGATTATTATTTTTTGATTTTATCCATTCACAACTTATTCCACTGATAACCTATTCTAGTCTCCCATACATGAGTAAAATACTTTTCTTTCATTTTAACATTATATTTCTTCCTCTCTTTCTTTCGTCGCTGTGTGTGTTGCTTCCTCCAGGTGCGTATTCGAATAAACCTTCAAATAAAATCCTAAAATAAAAACCGTAACATTTAAACGGAGGTGACATCTTTCAACGGATGTCAACATCCGTTTAAGGTAAAACGTGACATCCGTTTTTCCTTAAACAAATGTTGACATCGGTTGAAGGATGTCACCTCCGTTAAAGGTTACGTTTTTTATTTTTATTTTAGGGTTTATTTTATTAGTTTATTCTTTATTTTAGAAATATTTTAATAATTTAATTTAAATGTTTTGATTTATTATTTTTAAATATATTTTAATAATGTAAGGAAAATGAAGAATACAAATGGGATTGCAGAATAAAACGGAAGACAAATTGTTAAACGAAAATAAGAGATGGAAATATTGAGTGTAGGGAGTAAAGTAGGAGAACTAGGTTTGAAATAAATTAAAATAATAAAAAAAAAATTTAATCTAAAAATATAATTGGAATTAAAAGAAATTGGAGAGGTAGAAGGAGAAAAGTGTGGTGTGGAGGGAGCAACACCCTTAAACTCTTTTATTTTATAAACGTAACACGTCAATTTTTTTTTAAATTTTAAAAAATATAAACGGTGACAAGAAGAGTCTCATACTACATAGAGATAAAGATAGATTATACTTTAATATACTAATTTTAGTTTTGGATTTATACAAATATAAGCACTAACTAAAAGTTGTCATATCTAATATATGAAGAAAATGATGGGCTTAAAATCCACCAAAAAGTCAGCATTCTCGCATCACCCTTTTACTCCTTTTCATACAAACTCTTCACTTAGTCAAAATTCCTTTTATTTAGTCACTTTTATCGTCCACAATGTCCTTATAGTTTATAACCCTGGTAACATTAATTTTAATGTTATTTAATGGCTGGGTCCACAAATATTTCTTTGTATATACCATCATTTCACAAGGATTTGTGGGTTTTTTTAGTATAAATATCTAAATTGTTCTTTCAAAGTAAGTGTATTATACTGTAGGTCTCGAGTTTTTTTTTTCATATATAAAAAAGCTATCAAAATTCTTCTAAATTAACCAGATATATAATATAATAAGCATATATTTTGATTGGGGTTAAATATGTTTTTAGTCCCTAAATTATTGGTCGTTTCTGGTTTTCGTTCCTCTTTCAAAATAAGGTACAATTTGGTCTTCATTCTTTTCGAAACTCTAGTTTTAGTCCTTGAAACTTTGGTTTTAGTTCTCGAAAACTAACCTCGAAAACTACCACATTTTTAACGGTATTAGTTTTCGAGGACTAAAACCAGAATTTTGAAAAGAATGAGGATCAAATTGTACCTTATTTTGAAAGAGGGACGAAAACCAGAAACGGTCAATAGTTTAGGGACTAAAAACATATTTAACCCATTTTGATTGACTTTGAGTGTACTTCCTAATATTTTGAAACCAATTTAAATATTTGCTTGTTTTAAAATTATAAGATTGGTATAAAGAATCTATAATTTAAACTCAAATCGATTCTAATATGCATTAAATTAATTTTATAAATTAAAAATTCATAAAATATATGGAATTTGATGATCTACATGCTTAATCTCAAACAATGACTTATTTTGTACTCTTCAACAACTCATCTTCGTATTAGCTCTGACTTGTACTCTGTGTTTGACAAAGTCAGATTAAAGAAAATACCAATTTTTCATTATTTACATAAATACCCCTCTTCCAATGTACGTGCTTAGTAGACGTTAAATGGCAAATTTTAAGGGTCTTTAACATTAAAGTTAACATTTTGTCATATAAAAAACTACATTCAAATATTATAAAATATAAATGGATTTAATCAAAATTGTAGTACATTTCAAATTTAGATATTTTTAATTCAATTTGTATGAAAAAGAACTTGTTTTAATTAAGTATTTAAAATTTGTACACTTTTTAACTTCATTTTTACCACAATAGTTTAATTTTACAATTTCAAATATAACATTACGAAATTAAAAATAAAAAAAATATTTTAAAATCTTAATTAATCTTTACCACGGTAATTTAATTAAAAATATAAAAAACTAAATGTTTTATGAAACATTTTCTTAATAAAAATTTAATTAAAAATGTAATGTTTATAAGCCACTTAAAATTTATTTAAGTGAATAGAAATCATTACTTTAAAATAATATTTATTTATATCTCGTGATTACAGAAACCCGGAACAATAGAGTGATTACGCGCGGTTTTTTGAAATTAAAATGCCATAACTTTCGCAATAATTTGTATTCAGTCTTTTCTGGTTACTTTTGTTTTACACTTTTTTTTTTCTTTTTTTGAAGAGATTATGTTTTTTCTGTTAAGTAAAAAAACTTAAATTACATGGAAATTACTTTTAACTTAAATTTTTTTAACTTATTTTTGTCGGAATTTTCTAATGAGCACATGATTCTCCTTTAATCAAGATGTAACCGCAAATGTATACAAATTAGAATGATAAAAAAATGGCATGATAACCATAAAAATAAGTAATACTGTAAAGAAAGATTCTTAAAAAAGGAAAACTTTTAGTTTCGCAATCATTTTGTATCTTACATTTGGACTCTAGATCAATTTTAACAAAAAGTTAATTTCAAAACCTATAAATACAAAAGTAAGGTGTGATGATATTTAATGGGCATTTAAGACTTAATTACGTGATAACCGATCAATATAACTAAAAACTGACTTGAGTATTGGAGTGTCTTTACCATGTATCCACCCACTCAGATTTGGACTTTGCTAAAGAGGATTTGACAAAATATTGGAAAAAATACATATTTTGGACTGCAATTGGGCCAACCTTAGTGAAAGGTTAATTTCAAAGCCTATAAATATTTAGTCGATATTTAAGACTTAATTGTGTGATAACTTATTGATATAACTAAGAACAGACTTGAGTATTGAAGTGTCTTTAACCGATATTTATCCATTCAAATTTAGAGTTTACTAAAGATGATTTGACAAAATATTGAAAGAAGAAAGACAAACTAAACTAAGTGAAATAATTTTTTTTGGTTCTATAGTGTAGAATAATAATTTTGTTCTTTCAATTGCATCAAATGATACTATCATAATAACTTTTTTTTGAAGTACTATTATTATGATAACAGTCTTTAAATCTTGACCTTACAATTATTAGTACGATTTACAAATTTCAAATTGAGAGAGTACTATAACAATGTTTTATGATTGCATACTGTGACAGTAACTTATTCCTAAATAATGTGTATTGTTAATTTAATGCTTATAGGATTATGTTTTAGCCTAATGCCTAAACAAAGCATGTGAATGGAACTTGAAGTGTGTGAATTTTGAAGAGCATATGCTACATTTAATAGATGTTCACATGCTCTGTCACTGTTCTCAACTTGTACAAGAAAGTGACTGTTTACTAATTTCTAAACTTTCTCAGACAGTATTTTCCATAAATAACTTATTATTATCACATGTTTGTACAATTTTTTATTAAATAAAATTTAATATTTAATATAAATCTTATCTGATGAACTGGTTTCAAAAGTATAGTTTCCATAAGTCAGTCAACTTGCTTAGACCATATATTTCAAAGGTTACCATTACCACTTGTCAGAATACTTTAATACATTTAATAGTTTTGTATTGTTTAGGACTAAAAATAGTGTAAATATTTATTTATTTATTTTCTGATATATTTTCTAAAAATAATATTATATTGGATAAAATTTCAAAACAAATAATATTTATATATTGATAGATTTTAATGGTGTTATTTGAATTTGAGATCAAAACAAATATTATTCGTGAAGCATTTTTTGTTTTGATAAATTATTTTCAATTCTTTATTTGTTACTCTGATAAAAAAAACTGAATGTTTTTAACAAACATTAATTTAGGAAGATTAAAATTAAATCTGGTATAAATAATTTTTAATAGTTTTGTATTGTTTAGGACTAAAAATAATTTAAATATATATTTTTATTTTTTTGATATATTTTTAATAGTTTTATATTGTTCAGGACTAAAAATAATTTAAACATATATTTTTTTATTTTCTGATAATTTTCTAAAGATAACGTTATATCGAAATAGTTTCAAAACAAATAATATTTTTGTAGTGATTTTGATTTTAATAATATAAGTTGAATTTGAGATCGAAACAAATATTATTGGTGAAGTATTTTTTGTTTTGATAAATTATTTTCAATTCCTTATTTGTTAATCTGATAAGAAAAAAGAAATTGAATGTTTTTAACAAACATTGATTTGGGAAGATTAAAATTAAAACTGGTATAAATAATTTTTTTAAATATTTTATTTTAAAAAATAATAAGTTTTTTTTTCTCAAGTAAAAAAATTGAAATGAACAGATTACTTTATTAGTTTTTTTTTTAAAGTCAGCACAAATAAACTTAGTCGTTATCGTAGACCATATATAGATAGATACTTAAATTCTCCTTTAATAATGTCATACAACACGACAAACTATACTCAAAAATTTGAACTCAACTTTCCGAAAAACAAATCATCCATAAATGCACACGTCAAACTCACAGTAGAATAATAATATATTATAAAATGTTATTATCTATATAACTGTACTACAATCTCATAATAGTAATAAAAATATTTTTTCTTTTAGTTTAATCTTTCTTTTAATACTCTGTATAGGTGCTCAAACTTGAAGAGTCAATATCCTATATCTAAGATAGTCTAAGAGGGATTTATATATAATATAAAATATTTAAAAATATAATTTTAAACATGCATTATAATATATATATATATATATATATATATATATATATATAAAGTTTTATTATATATTCATGTATTCACTACATTCAACAATTTATATTATATATATATATAATAATAATAATAGAAACTATTGCAAATAAATTTTTAATGTAAGATAATGATATAAAATAAACAATTTTATTAATAATTCATAACTAATTCAATTTTAAACATTGATAAAAGTTAAAAAAAAAACTATATAAAATATATAGGAATTTATATGTGTCAAAAGATATATAATAAATAAAATATTCACTGACGCTCTTTTTGGAGACTCATGTTAAATATGTTACATAAAGACTATAATCTAATTTTTAAGACCTGAATTTATAATTGAATGGACAAATTATGAACAAGTTCATCAAAACTAAGATGTAAGTTTTTCTGTTTGTTTTTCACCACATACTATTTTAGTTTGAAACTTATATCATCGTTGAAGTAAGAGAATTTTGGTTACCATATAAAATATAAATATTAATGCTTAATACACAATTCAAACAATAAATCACACATTATCTTTACTATGATACCTCAAATTCAGACCATTTCATTAACTCAATAAACACTTTAAAACAACATAATCCATCAAATAAAACCGCAAATAAATCAAATATAAATATTTATATTTGTTTTACATTCATAAAAAAAAAGCATAAATATGTTAAAATTACTAGAAGAAATAAAAAATGAAATAAAATATTTTTTTTAACTGAAACAGAAATATGCTTGCTTGGGTAAAATTAACTGGGAACATGTTTATCTTAAATATGGTTAAGTCTATAAGTACACTATCTTTTACCCGTTTATTAGAAATTAAAAATAGGTATTCAACTTTATGTCTAGTAATATTTGTTTTTTTAATTTTTTTTATCAGTTTTTATATACATGTTGATGAGAAATTTTTTTATATTTTTCTTTTCAAAGTATTAAAAGTAGAAATTAATTATTTTAAGGGTATAAATTGAATTTGTTCCTCCTTCTACAGTGACTAGAGTAAGTCAAATTCATTACAAAATTTTTGGATCCCCTAATGAAATTGAGAAATATAAATAACAGTTCTCTAAAAGTTTCTATTGGGCCCTTTAGTGACGTCCACTTTGAGTCCAAAGGGAGAAAAAAATGGGCCAGTCCACTCAATAATCGGACTTTTATGTTGAGCATTCCTTTATGCACCTCCATATATTTTATTTCCTGCGCTTCCATATAAATGAACTTCCTATTTTGCCTTTTCTCAATTGTATAATTCAGAAATTAGGAATAAATTCTGGAATATGTAATCCAAAAGTAAAAAGAATATTTCTATGATGTCAAATTTGAAAGTATTTTTTTCCTGAGAAAGTACTTATGGAATACACATTTCAAAATAAATTATTCAACTTTTTAATTGCATAATCTAAAAATTACATTTAACTTCTAAATTATATAATTTGTTTTAAAAACTCTGAATTACATAATCTGAAAATTATGTGGATCAGCTTTTGATCCCCTTCTCTGTATAAGAAAAGTACGATAGAAATTCTACAATATACAATATATTGAAAAATACATATTTCGAATCATATAATACATTCTCAATTATATAATCCAAAACTTAAATTGTTAAAAGGTATGAGAGATGTTAAAAAATTATGAAGGTGCAGGGATTCATAAGAAGTTATTTTCTTTGATTTTGGTTAAATATTGAAGTTAAAAAATCAATTAATCTATAAATAAATATATAAATTAAAAAATAAATAATAAATGTAATTTTTTGAAAGACTTAAAATTAGTTTTTATAACGTTAAATAAATAAGTGTTGATTTTGGTTGCTACACTTTTTTTTTAATTTTATTTTTTCTTTAATTAAAATTATATTTATAATTATATAAAACTAATCAGTATTGAATAAAAGGTTAATGATTTCGAGTTACATATATCAATATTAGAACAAAATGTTTATATGACAGAAAATTTTCAAATTCGTAGAATAATCATGGTTAATTTATCTTAAAACAAATATTAGAAATTAAAAAATATTTAATTTATTTGAAAAATAAAATAAAACTGTAAGAATTAAAACCTAAAAGACAAAATAGATGAAAAAGAAATAGTTTTGTACTAAATTCAGAGCTTATTTAAAAGCATTTATTCAAAATACAAAATCTAATATGGCAGGAAAATCAACAACACAGTGAATATGTAAGAGATTAATTCATAATAACGTGAAGAAACAAAACAGTCTGAAAGGATGAAAACAGTGTAAGAGAGAATAATAGTTACAGATGATGGAAGTGATGATCTGTGACCATTTTCGGTGTTCTCCACTTTCCATCTTATCTTCTTATCGTTCTTCTTTTTCTCCTTCAACACGTTACCCTCTCTCTGTACCTTCTTATTCTCCTTCTTTCAGGCTTAAACCTTCTTCTTCATCTCTCTCTTCCTCTCGCATGGAAGAGACCCAGGAGACCCACGACCATGGCCGCTCCAAATTCATCGACTTTCCGTTCGTTTCAGCTGCCCAGAAGAATCTGATGGTCGAACTCGTTTCGAAGCTTGAGGATCGCTTTCATTCTCAGCTTCTTCCTTGCACACTCCCCCCTGATGTTCAGTATTACCAGAGCCAAACTGGCACTGCCCAAGCTTCCCTTCATATCAGATCAGCCACTGATGACTCTCCGGTGAATTTTCTCTTCTTAAATTCCTCATTTTCAATATAAAGTTTTCATTTTTTTTTCTCTTGTCTTCATTTTTCTTCCCAATGTCTTTTTTACTTGTTTTGTAGTGGTTGATGTCTTTTTTTTTTTTAATGAAGTATTGGCGTTAGAAAGAGATCAGGGTATCGGGTTGATAATTAGGTGCTCAAACTACTACCATTTCCGGATTAGATTCTGAAGCAAATGGGCGATCTAGTATTTTTGTCCTTTTCTGTGCTTCATTGGATAAACCATCAAATTCATCCCTAAACTGCTACTGTCTCTCTATAGTACATAAATTATATAAATAATCCATCAATCACTAAAAATATACCGGGGAGTTATCCATTATTGAAAGTGCTTTTTTGATAGTCACTCAATACTTTTTTTATGCTGAGAGAAGGTGATGAGTAATACTGCCTAGACTTCATTGATGATTTACCTGTACATACAATTTGAATAGCAATGGAAAAGGTTAAACATTACCAAGTTTATGAGTTGTTTGCAAGTAGACCGAGATGAAATCTCATTACTGAAATTCCTTCTTAGACTCTTCCTTGTTGATTGAAATTTATACCCAAAAATTACATTTTCAGGGGATAATTATTAAATTAGGGTGAAACATACTAACATTCGTGTTTTTTTTAATGATTTTCAAGCAATTACAAAGAGTATGACACTAAAATTATTCCATAAAGAATCTGTTTCCTTATCGTGAATTGATGGTTTTGTTCTTTGTTAACCTTGTGCTATCACTAATTTTTCTCTACCCTCCAGTGGATTTATTCCGTATAGAAGAAAAATGATGGCACTTGTTTTGTACTGAATTTAATCTTCTTTTTATGTTTGTCTCAGGTAGATTTTGTGTTGGGAAGCTGGGTGCACTCTGAGTTACCAACAGGAGGGTCCTTAGATATAACTAGTCTTTCAGCCTATCTTAACAGTTCAACCGATGCACCAAATTTTGTGTTTGAAATGATCCGCAGTAGTCCAATAATGCTAGTTCTCATTCTTGATTTGCCTCCCCGGAAAGACCTTGTGCTTTGGCCAGATGACCTCAAAACGTTCTATGAAGACACTCAATTGGATACTCACAGGCAGGCTCTGGAAAGAGTTCCAGAGGTTAAACCATATTTCTCTTCTTCCCTTTACATCCGCAGTGTTTCCTCCCCTACAACCATAATGGTTCGCATTGTGACTGAAAATGGTGGAGTAGAACGCATGGAGGAGATCATCAGGGACCATTTGGACCCCATTTCAAAGCAAGTATTGGGGATCTGGTTGGATCATTGTGCTTGTGCCCAGCGAGATGTTGGAGAGGCAGAAAGAGCTTATCTGAATAAAAGGGATGGTCTCATTAGAAACAAGACAATTGAGATTGATCTTGGTTCAAGCTTCCCCAGGTTGTTTGGTCCAGAAGTGGCAAACCGAGTACTGGAGGCTATCAAGGGGTATTTTACTGTCTAGGATTCTAATTTATTTGGAATTGTTGGACATTCTGTGTTACATACATGTAACTAATTAGCCTTGTAGTCAAACGAGGCTTCAGTATTCGTTGTATCTCCGGTCAAATGTGAAATCCATAAATGATTCTGATAGTTTCTACTTTCTACTTTCTCCCTCCTTTTCTTTGCTAGGGATGATTCATGACAATGGCACTTTTCTAAGCCTTTATTGAAATCATTCCATGTGCTTCCATTCCAAGCTCTTTGTATGACCTGAGTTTGAAACCCCACTACTAACTTCCTGAACTAGAAGCAAAATTTTTAAATTGGAAGTATTTTAGCATGCTTGGAAGTATTTCTGTAAGAAATGTTGTAAAGGTTTCTATATAATCTATTCTTGAAGTAGCCAGTGCCATTATATTTGTAGCATTGCTTTCTTGAGTTTAAATTCGTTGAAAATGTATTATTATTTGACAATATATTTTTGATAATATTTTAACATCATTTACAAATTATTTCACAATTAATAATAATAATCATAAATACCATCAATCACAGACGAAGATGATGTTAAAATATTGTCTAATATCATTATGTTTTCATTAACTCACCTCTCTTATAATAGGAAAAAAAAGCATATTGTATCAGGGTGTCTCTTCCTTTTACTGTTGTATTTATTCTGTGAATTTATTCAACTTTCCGAATCAGAAGCTTATATATGATGGCAAATTTAATAAATTAATTAATCCCTTATGAATATTCTTAACGCACTCATCAAATTTTTACTATTTTCTTGTGTGTCCGACATATATTTTTAAGATTATAATAAGATTCCTCACCTGTTAATCAGCTAAAAGCTAATTATTATAATATTTGTTGCTATGATATGTTGTGTGACGTGTGTCCCAGTGACTGTAACAATTTAACACGCAGCAATAGGTATACTAGCGGCTACGAAAGAAAATTAGAGAAATAAAAGTAAAGCCTGAGTTTCAATAAATAAAGCGTTGGAAAAGGAAAAAAGATAGATGGATAGAAACTATAAAAGAAATATATAGGAAAACGTGAACATTGAAAACATAAACATTAAAGATTGAGTGAGAAACTGAGAATATATTCCTCTTTTCTCTTTTAGAATAAGAATAGATTCTACTAAGAAATTTGATTAGAATAACTTTTTTTCATGCACCTATTTTATCAAATACAAATTCCTGAGTCTATTCACTTTAAGGTTGTTGCCTATGTCTTCTCTAACTCGAACACCCAAAGACTGGGGCTTCAATTTTATTAGTGGAGAATAAGATATCGTTAGCTGCAAGCAACTTTTGTTTATGATAACTAAGTGCTTTTTTCTTATACATTGATAATTAACAGTTTGAAACCACTTATTAGTATGACTTAAATAACATTGCTTCTTAAACATTATCACAGTTTGATCTCAATATCTGAGTATGTCAAAAAATGGATTTAACTAGTTCAGTAAATTTTGTTTGAGGTGTGATAAAAAGTGTGTTGGATCTGTTAAGGAGGAGGTTCACCATAGAGACAACACTAATGAGATTTGAACCTAACCAAAAAAGGATTGATACTACTCTCTACCAAAAACCTTAAAATAATAGATAAATGAATCTTTAACCTTATATGATACTCTACTTTCTCATGAAATTTAGATTCATAGTTGAAATTTTACCTGTATGAATGTTTAGAACATTATCATAAACTTTATTGTGATTTAAATAGAATTGTTACATGCACTTTTTCTGTCTAATGTGGCAGTGTTTTTATTGGATGCTTTGGAAAACCTTGATAGTATAATAGACATGCATAAACATAAATAAATATGTGTGGCTGTGTGAAACCTTGATGGTACATATTCTTATGTTGTTCTTTGGCAGCCACACTATGTGAAAAATCGAAATGAGGTGAATCTCCCATTTTAAATAAGTGAACTACACAATTCTGAATTATCAAGGCATCGGTTCTTAACATGGAAAAACATGTCATTTTGATCAACTTGCCATTTTCTTTTATTTCTTAATTTTCTTTCTATTAGTTATCAGCATCTCTATTCTTAGCCACTGAAAACTTCAATCAGAAGGAAAAAGGTTATCGTATCTTTGATGGAACTTAAGCACTGAGTGTGTTTTCATAAACTAATCCACGTTATCAAATTTTAAATAAAACTTCCTTAGCTCTGTATATGTAAACTATGTGCACCTTAATCTAAGTTTTATATTATTCCATTGCACATATTCCATATATGAAGCTGTTACCTATTCAAATAAGCGTTCACATACTCCAAACAAAAATTGTTTTTCCTCTCTGTGTTTGCTATTTTTTAACAGCTTCTTTATTTTTCTTTATAATGATGACCACTCAGTTCAGAACTCAAAGGGAAGTTGCAACGAAGTTCAGAAAAACTTACATGCTTTGTGAAGTGGACAAACCAAAAAGCCAGATTCTATATAAGGGGTCCCTTACTTTTCCTTACAGTAGATCAATTTTCAAAACTCAATCACTGGTTTTCCTGAAAACTTCTCAGCAAGATAGTTTCAGAGTTTCTATCCCGTGTTATCAGAGATAAACAGCAACATGTGTATTACTAATCAGGAAGTTATCAAGCAGTTGGAGTCCCTTTTGCAAAACTGTAAGCATTTAACTTGCACTTTTCTGCTCTTATAGACCCGATGATTTTTTTCTGTCAAATATCTTCTACTGTTTTTTTTATACATATTTGTTTCTCTCTTGATGTAGTGGATGAGCAACAGAAGAACACATTCCAGGTTTGGCTCTTATGTCTCCTGGTTTTACTTGATCTTAGGTGTTGAGAAAGATCGTGACAGAAAGAAACAGTACAAGTTATAACTCGATTTATATATTAAAAATTTCAGTTGGGGTGTGAGTTCGGAACCAAAAAAACAAAACTTTCCTGCCAATTTGATCTTGATTATCAGTACCACGTTTCTGCTAACAATTCTTCACTGAAGTAAAGCTGTGAACATTGTGAATGTAGATGGTGATCATGTCGAGTGTTTTGAGTTTCCTTTTTTCTACCATGAAAGCTTTCTCTTTATATTTCAGAATATGCACCAGGGCTATCCAACAGAAACATTAGTGCGGTTTCTCAAAGCAAGGGACGGGAATGTTGTGAAAGCACATAAAATGGTTAGATCGTGTGCAGTAAAAGATATTTATAGGAATTTCTCCCAAAGTTTATTGCTTATAGAGAGAGTCATTATCTTGACTCTTTATCTTTTGGATATAACACTTTGCTGACGGTTTAACTGTTAACAGTTGATTGATTGTTTACAATGGAGAGTAGAAAATGAGATTGACAATGTTTTAGCGGTGAGTTCCTTTACTGTGCATATCAGCAATGTAATAATATTATTCATTTTTGAAACAACATACCTTAAATACCAATTAAAGTTAGAGCAATGATACACATATTCAAGGGTGACATGGATGCAGATAAGAATGCAAGTTATTGCCTGAAATAGAAAAACCTTGTTATCACTACCACTCTAGGATGAAATTTACATGGTTTCTCCTGGATATCCAATATTGACTTGAGATATAATAGGTTTAAAACTCAGCTTATGTACTTTGTTATTCTTCTTCAAATCCCTACATCGTATCACTGTTGTAGCATAAAAGGGACTGCTACTATATTTCTCGATCATTGTGAATTTATGATCATAAATTCTATCATCATTGATATTTTTGTTGTATTTATATATACAGAAGCCTATACCACCTGGTTTATACAGACGTTTGCGAGATTCTCAACTCGTGGGAATGTCTGGTTTCACAAAGGAGGTATTCTGTGCTTTAGATATATCTCGTACAAGTTTTGATCTCAGGCCTAAATTTTTTTATTTTCCTCCACCTTTTATGGTTCTTTTCTGCCATTAACCAATATGAGTGACATGTAAGAATAACATCTTTACGTAGGACCATATAAGCATTGATCAATAACATAACATCTCTTATATAAAGTAACATACATGATTCATAATTTATGGCAGGGCTTACCTGTCATTGCTATTGGTGTTGGGCTCAGCACATTTGATGAATCGTTTGTAAGGACTTGATACCATCTCTAACCAATCCTATCAGTACCTTGCAATTATACGATACATTGAAGCTGCAGTTTTCAATGTTGCTTATCTCTTCGTTCTCCTTGATGTACCATGTGGAAGATTGTGTTTTATATGATGTCAAATTGCCAGTTTTGTTTTTTGTTCAGGACAAATACTATATACAGTCGCACATCCAAATGAATGAATATAGGGATCGAGTGATCATGGTGAGTACCTAGACAGAGTTTTTTTAGGTGTAAATTCTGACACCCTAGTTGTTTATTTGGAATGTTTATTGCAGCCAAGAGCTACAAAGAATCATGGAAGACACATTGATACTTGTGTGAAAGTCTTGGACATGACTGGTTTAAAACTCTCAGCACTGAACCAATTGAAGGTATATAGCAATTTACAAACTTCTCATTTACCATCTCTCAGAAGTTTCTTTTCTCAGAATCCATACAACTAGATGCTTTCTTAGTTGACACTTTCTTGGCCACCTTCAGCTTTTGACAGCTATAACAACAATAGATGACTTGAACTATCCAGAAAAGACTGACGCATATTACATAGTTAACGTTCCATATGTATTCTCAGCGTGTTGGAAGGTTTGTGTCAGTCTTTCATGTTGAGGGAGTTAGTACTTTTCACTTTAATTTCATTCAGATCTTTGAAAATCTCAACACTAAAGCTGAGTTCTTCTTGCTTCATTGACAATTGGCAGGTTGTAAAGCCTCTTTTGCAGGAAAGAACAAGGAAGAAAGTCCATGTCCTCAAAGGTTGTGGCACGGAGGAATTACTCAAGGTAAACAACAGCATTACCCTTAACTATTTGCTTGACCCTTCACATATCCTGATATGAGTTTTCCTCTTTGTTTTATTGACAGATAAAGTTATGTTAAATAGTAAGCAAAGAACTTGAAATTTTCTTGACGTCTAAATCTGACTATATCTACTGTAAACCACTGTATTTTATTGTTATTTCACAGTTGGTGATGATAGCATCATCATGCTTATGGATTTTGTTTGCCAATTTCCAATTCAGTACTGTGAAATTGCCTTTGCACAATGAAGATGTTTAAGTTTTAATTTCCTGTAGTTGTTTTAGTCATAAGAAATAAATGTTGTGGATTTTTTTTTTATGAATGGATAGATAAGTTTAGAATAATTTTCCAAATCAGAATGGTTTACTACATGAAGGAGCTTCCATATTTGTTCATCTTAAATCTATGCTTGTTAATAATTAACCTGTGATGTGGAGAGTTGAAAAATAGCACAACCAAATTGAATTTCTTCCATTATTACTAGATTTGTTGCAATTGAGAGGGGTTTAATATACTAAACCATGTTTTCAAAAACTTGTGAACAGGTAATGGACTATGCATCCCTCCCACATTTTTGCAGAAAGGAGGATTCCAGGGTGCCCCAACATCATGAAGCTGGAAATACTGAAAATTGTTTCTTCATTGATCATGTCTTCCATAAACAACTATATAATTACACCGAGCAGCAAGCTATATTCATAGAGTCCATATCCCAGGATTCTTTCCATGTAGATTTACCTGAGCCAGACCCAGTTGATGCCAAAATTGCCAAGACTATAGAAACTGAGTTCCATAAACTGGAAATTCAGAATGGCCTTACCAATTGATGGAATGGTCTTGCAGTTCTCGTCTGCATCGTGGTCACTTGAACCTGGAGAATTCTGATGATGCTCATTTATGAGTTACACGGTCCATTTTGAATAAGAGTTATATTACACGCAAAAACTTAAAAATTCAGTTATTGAGAGTAATATCAGAGTGTTTATGCAGATGTAGTCTTCTGAAAGAAGAAATTACGTTCAGATTTTCTACTACTTTTTAATATTGTATATTTGTTGTACTATTAAAATTCACTGAATTTGATATAATAAATTCTTCTTTAATATAGTTACAGCATGTACATGGGGCTATTTTGAAAAGACAGCAGAAACCTAACAACCAAAATCCGAGAATCTAAACTTAAAAAATTCAAATATAATTTTTATAAGTGCCTGGGATGACGAGCATGGCATTTTTTTCAGTGTTGGAAGGACAGCATCAGTTACAATTCTTCTGTCAATTAATGCTATTTATACAAAATGTAGAATGAGTGTTCACACCCGTGTCGGAAAAAATGTTTTTCTTTCTGAAGTGTGAAGTACCATTATCCTGCATCAAAACTATTTCTTTCCAGTTTAATCATTCATTTTGCTTCTACAGTAGTAGCAGAAGCTTTTCCTTAAAATTTTTATATTTAATAACAACCCTACTTAATTCCTATACATGATATTTTTAACTAGCAAGTTCAAGGAACCGCGAAACTTTTCATATAATTGAAAATGGGCACAAATCAAATTCTACCTAAACAAACTGTTGACATATTTAATTTGAATATTCTGAGTCTAAGGTTTTCTTTTTTATGTACAAAATAAGCTAACTAGAAATTAAAAGTGACCCAGCCAATAATACAGTGCAAACACTAAATCACACATTCAGATTAAACATTGAGCTCCCGCTCGTTTCCCTACATGTTTAGTAACTATGACTGCTCTAAAGAAGAACTGCACTAGCATCAGACATGAAGCTAATATAACAAGATATAGCAACACTTAAGTTATCTGAACCACTTAGTAGCGCTGCCAAAGTTGAATCCTTTTATCTCAATTGCCTGTAGCAATTGTAGGCAATGGCAACTGACACAGCAGCACATACAACAGCAAGAGCTGCGTATGTATCTTCTTGCTCCCAACCATCAAGCCAAGTTGTCACAGAAGGAAACTTGCGTGAAGCTCCTTTGCCACTATTCATCCGAGAAAACACAGAGTCGTTGTTCTTATTATCAGCTGAGAGCTTTGCCTCTGCCTCAATGACATCAGGGTCCAATATCTTTTCCAGTAAAACGTGATTCTGATGGAAAGAAGAATCTCCATTTGACTGGCAGCAGCCAGCATTTGATTGACAGCAGCTAGCATTTGATTGATAGCAGCTCACAAAATTTTCTTGAGATCTAGACACTTCAGTGCTTTCCTCTAAATTTCTTAAGCCATTTAGCAGAAGCCTTTGTTCTTGCTTAGTCAGCTGTTCATCTACTGAGAAACCCATCTGACCCCTGATGACAGTACAAAAAGGGTAACAAATACAAGTCAGCATATGCATCATGGACCTATGCACCAAATTTTTCATAGCCATCAGCCCGGTACATATTATTATCTTTAACCATGTAATAATTTCAGCAGGCTATTTTTCTAAAGATGGAATTTGCACATGTCTCATCAAATTTTCATCACAAAAAAGGGGGCATAAAGAGATGTAATTGAAAAGCTATGGATGAAACCAGGGTTTCTGAAAGTTTGGAGATGTAGAAGGGAATAAAATTACTTTAAGAGTGATCCATCATATGTACTTCATTTTGTAGCTGCTTAACTTTGAAGTCCTTGGAATTGAAAACATGCTCTATGATTTTTTATTTTGTAAATAAATAACAGAGGTCACAGATGCCATTTAAAGGTGCATGAAGTAAAGCTGTCATACCATCAGACATTGGCATGAAGATGGCACTTATCGTCATACCATAATTTCAATTTCAAAATACATAACCCAAGAAGGCATTATTACTCCAAGATTCAAATGCGATCAAATCATTGATGGTAAACAGGGCTTGCAGATATGGGGAGCAAAAAGATCATTTTTGAAAAAACAAAGACCTACCTTATTTAATGCAAAATTTTGGACGAAGAATTTAGAAATCGTGATTCCTGAAGGTGTCAAAGAATCTTGTAGATATATTGACATGCAAATGATAATAAGTTCAGAATTTTAATTTTTCCACATTTATTGAACCACTCTCACAAAATTTAGGTAAACTTAACTTCTAAACCCTAGAGGCTCAGGCACTGCCCCCAACTCTAATTTGTGGTGTGAAAATATAGGGAGGAGGAGAGAAGAAACAGATCACAGAAGAGAATCATCCACTCTATTTTTCATCTATTCCGTTCACTCTATGTCTCACATTTTTCCTTCCTGCCCAAGACATCCAAAAGGCCACAACCCAGTATTGAAGTAAAAAAAAAGATAGTCTAGCAATTTAGTCTTCTATAAGATGAAATCTAACTTTTAACCAAAATAGTAAAGAAAATCAATAGAGCACTAAGGAAATAATTACCTCCATAATGAGTCTAAAACCTCCCCTTTCATGATATGATGTTGAAGCAATAAAGGCACATCATCCGGGGTAACATATCCATACCTACATATTTCAATTGAGGGCAACATTAACAAGTTAACAAAATATAATAACCAATGGTACAAAGGTCTAGCAAGAACCATAAAATAAGAAATTGTAAAAAAGTAGTTTTTAATAACCATGGAGGTGTTCTCTTTACCAATGGCCAGTGACTTCTCCATTCATGCTAGGTCCAAATACAATGACGTTTCCCGCATACTGACTTCCCCCAATGTGAGAACACGGGCTTACAAACACTTTACCCTGAAGACCATGTAACTCTATCTCCTCCCTGAATCTACTGACCAAGACAGGTCCACAAACCCCACATCTGCGATCACGGGATCCATGCGAACACACAAAAACAAACGAACCTCTCAATGCCTCAGGGGTTCCAGGAAGCCATTCCCCATCCTTCACAAGAACCTCTTCCACAAACGTTTCAACATCAAAATGCGTTAACCTCCTGCAATTCCATTAAAACCTGTTGTCCACAATGATCTAAGAAAGGGAAAAGCAATAAAAAAAAACAAAAAACAAATAAGGCATACCACTTTTAAGATCAATAACACATACCTGTATCTGACCATGTCAGGAAAGATCAACACATCCCCATTGGATGTTTCAGTTCCATCATGACCCTCACAAATCGTTAACCGAGTCTGGAAAAGAGACAACTCGTAAGTCCAACACAATGTAATTAGCACTTAACAAATGCAAAGTCGAAAAACGTGGCTCAACAATTGTTGAAGATCACACGTCTATTAGTGATACATTGAACATCGTAGAGACAAAAATCAAAAGGGGAGCGAGAGAAGACAGTACCTCCTTTTTCATGTGAGGCTTTCTTGCGACAACGGCAGCGTGAAGCAACCTTGGCAAGCGATCGAATTCGGCGGCTTCTATGCGCGGTGGCCAAACGCGAGGGTTCTTATAGCATAAGAAGACGTGGCGTTGGTAGAACTCGACGGTGCCGGCGAGGGGACTCTGACGAAAATCGGGGCGGGAGAATCCAAAATCTGGATCGGCGGCGGCGTCGGCGGAGGAGAGAAGGCCATCGTTCTGGAAGCTTCCAGAGGCGCTTCTTGGGTCGGCGAGGTAGCTGTCGAATTGGTCGGAGACTGTGACAGGGGAAGAATGAGAAGAGGAAGAAGGGATTGTGAATGTCAGAGACTCTTCTCTCTCCCTGTTACTCGCCATGGAGATACACAACACAATCTCCCTCTCTCTCTCTCTAACAACGTTGTGTGTGTTTGAGTGAGTATCTGTGCTGTGCTTTTCTATTTTTTCGAGGTTTGATGATGATGTGAGACGAGGCTGCATTCCTGTGAGGTAGAAAGTAGAATTTATCGGTGGAATCGGGTTTGATCACCTGACACGTGTTATTTAAAGGTTCTAATTTACTATTCCCTAATTGTTCAAATCATTTACACTTTTCAGTACTAGACTACCATAACTTGTTCAAACCATCATTATTATTTCTTCTCTTTTTTTAAAAAAAAAATATAATGATACAGAGTGCTTTTTTTCATTAGTAGTTAAAGAATAATTTAATGATTTTTATGAAATATTAAATATTGTCAATATTATTCTATAAATAAGTACTTTTATTGATAAATAATAAAAAAATATTTGAATTCATTAATAGCAAAGATAAATTTGGTAACTAATAACATGATTTTGAAAATTTCAATAAAAATTAATTGAATTAATTATTACATTAGAATTATTTTATATTAATTACAATAATAAATATTTTTCAAACTAACTGCGTCCTTCACACGATTATCGTGATCTGGGAACGCTATACACCAAGAATGTTTTAAGAAAGTGTTGTTTCTGTAATAAGTATTTAAAGTAAATAATATAAAGTTTTTCTTTCGTAATCTAATGTGAGAATATACTTACCGAAAAATATCAATATATGACTTAACTATTTTAATTTAAAATGTATACAAAAAATTAAAATAATACTATAAATTATTGACAAATTTATTATTTTCAATTAATTTTTTAGAAAAAAGTGATTTTTTTAAAAGAACAATAAAAATAGGAATACCATGAAGTATTTGGTTAATTAGGTCAAATTTTTATTGTGTTTTTATCTCATAATTTATATTCATTTGATACATACTCTAGAGATAAAAAATGATTATAAAAATTAAATTTTTATATCTTTAAGTAAACAAAAATAAAAAAATAAAAATAATATGAATATAAAAAATTTATGTGCCAAAATATAATTTCATGAATACTATCTATTTCTTTTTCATGAATCCTATCTATTTAGGCTTTTTTCAAAAATCTTGATCCATTCGAAGTATTGTTTATTCGATTTTTTTCTTGATAGTATCTTAAATGTAAAAGAAAAAAATACTATGGTATGGATGAAACTATATACTTTTGTTACAAAAGTTAAATAGCAAAAAAAGGTCTAATAATAAAGTAGACATATCTATTATTTATCATTTGAATAGACATGTAAGTTACTGTCTTTCTTTTCAGATGTCTTTTAAAGTTTTTATGAAAAAGCCAGAAGTATGATAATTTTATGGACAAAAAGTGATTTTGTTTTATTTTTGGGTATATAAGCAATGCTTTATTACCATTATATAATGCATCAAATAATGAACCAGAAGAATGCACAGATAGACGAAGATATAGTTTTTCAATAGTTATTATAATCACTAAAATGCTTGCCATAGAATAGAACAGTTCATCATACTACTACTACTCAGACATTAGGTAGCAATATACAATAATTCACAAGGCAAGTTACATTAATAAAATACTTATGACCAAACTATTGACACTTAGAAATTCTTTTCCCTGATACCATGTTGACAAAAATCTCAACTTTCACACAAACCATTATGTTTCTCTGACAAATTTCAGAAGCTAAGAAGAAGGTCCTCCTCCAACATGGTTATTTTTCCTGTGAAAGATGGCACTCATGTTAGGCAAGAGAACTTTCTTTGAAACTGAAACCTTCCCTTTCTCTAACTTCTTCATCTCCACCTTTGGTAGTGAATTCTGCTTTTGAATCCTATAGTGCTGAGGAGATAATTCTGCTGCCATCTGTGTTTCAGCCAATAATTTAGAAGCAGCTTCTGCTACTTTCTTTTGCTCTCTTTCACGCCACTTTCTGAGCTCATTCTCCACTGCTCTCTTTGCTGCTTCAGCCATCTCAGCCCTTTTCAAGACTTCCTGTGTTTCAGTCTTCATATCCTCAATTTCCTTTTGAGTTTCCTCTAACCTTTTTACAACTTCATTTTCACTCACCTTTGTAGCTTCCACCTGTGCTTTGGCAGCGTCCACTTTCATATCTGCTAATTTATCAGACTCCTCAACCTTATGAACTAAGGACTCAAACTCCTCCCTTGAGATTGTAATTTTTGCACCAGATTCACAAGTTGATGAACCAGAATCACTGGTCCTCACAGATAAGACCCTGATCTGTTCAAGAGCACTTGCCTCAACTGTTTTTGCTACTTCTACTTCTTGCAATGCTGCTTTGAGCTTTATTTCGGCATCTTCTAAAACAAGTTTAGTGACTACAGCTTCCATCTTCAATTGTGCAGCCTCATTCTTCCTGTCTTGTGTTTCCCTCCTTGCATTTTCAGTTTCAGTCAACAACTGGTTCAATTTCCAGATCATTTCCTCTGATGCACCTCTAGCTTTAGATTCTTCTGCCAAGTAGGCCTCAAGTTCAGACTCACTTTTCTGGAGCTCTACCCGCAGATTCTCAACAAAGGAAACAGTTTTGAATTCTTTCTCTTTCAATGCAGTGTGTTCTCCTTTTACATTCTCCAGATCCATCCTAAGAGCTTCCACGATGGCTCTAAGGGACTCTTCCTGTCCTGCTACTTTCTGCAGTGATTCCTTAGCATCATCAAGATCCAGAGTGACACTCTTCAAAGAATCCAAGTCTGATTTCTTTCTATTTTCCAATTGTTCTTGCAAAACGCTTATCTCATTCATTGTCTCAGTCAGCTGCAACTCTAGATTTTTGGTAAGCCCTGGATTAAATTCCTTCTTTAAATCGAGCAAATTCCTTTTGGATTCTTCAAGGGCAGCTTCATATGATTGTCTTAGAACATTTTGCTTGGCTTGTGTCTCTTCTTGCAGCAAATGTGCTTGGACAGATTGAGCATTAACTTGATCGATTGATTCCATTACAGCCAAAATTTCTTTAGATAGTTCTGATGCTCTTTTGTTGTTGGCCTTCATTGCATCTTCCGCTTCTGCTGCTTGCTTGAAAGCAGAAACTCTTGCTTCTGAGGATAAATCATACCCCTGCCGAATTTTACTCAGTTCTTGCTTTGCAACATCAAGTTCTGTAACGACAGAGGCATAACTTTTAACTGCAGTTTCTAACTCTTCTTTCCAAGAACCATTGGTTCCATCAAGATCACCACACTTTTCTTCTTTAAGCTGTTTTGCTCGAGTTTTTGAAACATCTGTTGATTGTATTGCTGATTCTCTTGATTTGATGAGAGCTTCAAGCTTTTGTGAGAGATCCTCAACCACTCTCTTAGCCTTTTCAAGCTCCACCAGGACTTGAGCCTTCGTAGTTTCTGCATTCTTTAGTTGTTCCTTTAATTTTTGCAGCTCTTTCCGGGCTAGGTGAAGTTGTGACTCCTTTGCCCAAATACTCTAATAAAATAGCAAATCTTGTAAGTTGTAATACGCAATACTAGAAAGCCTTTCAAAGTTGGAAAATTAAATAAAGACCAAAAAAATTAGTTTGGTTCAGAAAACAGCTTGTCCAAATTGAACAACCTTGCATAGATTTTTCCAAAGCTTGATTATCTACTTTTAATGCAACTTGTCTAGGATCATAGAAATCCTCTTAAGCTTCAGTCTAAACAATTTTCACTTATGTGATAAATGAGAGCATGTCATTGACAAACATGACACGTGTTAACAAGGACATGCCATCAGCTACTGAATTGTGTAGAACGAATTGTGAAAGATCTAATGATAATATAGAAGAATTTGATTTAATAAGAAGAGTGTCTCCAAATTTTTTTCAAATTCCACCCTGATCAAACTTCTTCCATCAGAACACAAGGTCGAGACAATAATTTAGATTCACAGTCTCTACAATTCCAGGAATGAATTTTACCCAATAGCTGTTGCTCCATTCTACCATTTAAATGTTCAACTTCACATATAATTTAACAGTAACAAGATGGTATTCATACTTTGTACCACCTAGAAATAAAACGATAGAGAAAAACAAAATCATAGTTACCTGAGCAAAATAAGGTTTTGCCTTCTTAATGACAGGTTTTTCACTAGACACAGCACCTTCACCAAATAGAGAAACTGCATCTTTAACAGATTGAAAAGGTGGACTGGTGTCAATCTCCCCAACAACTGGTTTTTTAGGACTCGGAGAGTTAGCAGAACTTTGCCTGATTTTGGCCACCATAGTGCCTTTTATTTGAATTTAAATAATATTCACAATAATAATAGCCTTTGAAGCCAACCTGGTAGGAAAAAAAATGATGTTACAGAAAAGAAACCGAAAGAAAAACAGCATCAACACAACACATTGCAAACATCAAACTCAAGACAATCCAACTCTCACATTTCAAAGATCTCTACAGGAATCCACCCAAAAAAACCACCCAGTAGCCTATTCGGGCATTTTAACAAAAACCCATGAAGAAACCGCATCAAAGATTTCATCTTTCAATGAATCGAAAGAAAACTCACCGACAAATATCAGAAAAGAAAAAACCTTTGAAAGGGTGCTTCTAGGAAAATTTCACAGACAGTGGAGAACCTGTGGCATTGAATTGCTGAGCAAAACAGTAGCGAATAATCTTCACATACTTGTGAAGAGGGAAAGAGAGAGATAGGCTGGGTTGAAGTGAAAACGCAAAATGCCTGGTATGTTTAAAGACAAATTTTGCATCAGCATGTCAGGTACAGAAAGTTGAAAGAGGAAATAATCCTGTGCAATCGTTACTATTCAAGATTCCTTTAAAATGGTTGTGTATACGATCATCCTGTGACACACAGTGTCTGTGATGTGATCTCACCAGTATCGTGACTTGTGAGGAGCGTTACGTAAAATTCTGTCAGAACAAAAGTCGAAGTAAAAGATAGTTCGCCACGTCAACACCCTCTAAGAACAAAACCATCTGTCACCCTGCTAACAAAGTAATTTTTCCTTTTTTTTATATTTTATTTTACTATGTTGTCTTGTCTCTCTGTAAACTTTGCATATAAATGAGTATGATTTGCCGTATACATGAAAAAGTTCATAAATTTATTATGTCATTGTTTGAGTTAGAAACTCGTATCACAGAGAAAAAGTTCATAGATATATTATAATTATTTTTTAACTGAATGTGATGTTTTGATTTTCTATATAAATTTTCTGAATGTTCATTGCTGTTAAATCTTTCTTAATATCTCCACAGTATACCAAATTTTTACCATTGCAGTATTTCAGGAATCAAGATTGCATTAAATCTTGTTTTGAAAATAAGGTGGAGATGGTGATGCAGATCGGAGAGAAAGGAAAAAGACAAACTTTGTTTCACAATGTGTCTCAAAAACATCTGTCAGCAATAATTTGTGACACTCATGCATGGTGTTTTGGTTGCCCATACATCTTCTTCAAGAATCATATCAATTTTTTATTTATTTTTTCTTCTAATTATATTAGCAGATAAAAAGGATGTTAAAATTTATTTTACTACACTGTACAGCAAAAAAAAAATCATTTTGAGATTATATTAGGGTTATATCTAGGAGAAACTTAACAGCAGACAAGGGAGAAAAATAAAAATAAAACTTGTATAAGTTAACATTAATTTGTGAAAAAACTAAAAATCAGATTTTGAAAAAAACTTCTGTAAATTAATAATTTTTAATTATTTTCGATGGATAAAAAAATATTATTTTTATCTTACAAATTAGTACTATTTATAAGAATACAATTAACTTTTCCATAAATTCATTGGTTAATTAAATCTATTGGAGGCAAAAACAGAATCAAAGAGAAAACATTGCTTTCTATTGTGTGAATGGATAATTGAACTTGACCTATAAATGGATTGGGGAACTATTGTGTAATTATTTAAAAGTTTATCAGTACTTAATAGCTAATAATTGAGCTTTCAAACCCTTTTATGTTACCTATTAGTTTTCTATCTTTTAGATATTTTGTTATTGAACTACTCATATAGAATATATAAAGTTGGTATGAAAATGAAATCAAAGACTAGAAATAGAAACCAGATAAGTATTAAGGAAAAAATATATATTTTTAATATTTTTCAAGATTTGGAATGGCAGAAACTATGGCTTTAAATTCATATATGAGAAGCTTTTTCAATTTTTTTGAAATCATTCACAATTCGATTAAAAAATTGAAATATTATTTCAATTTTTACTATCGTTTTTTAATTATAAAAACCAAGAAATATGCATATTATGAAACATTTGTTATCAAGGAGTTTCTGGGAAAAATAGCTCAACAGCTTTTTACAACTTTTTAAATAAAAAAACCACTATTAAATATGGTTTATAACAAGAAATTAATACTTTGCATAAGATTCCATTCTTTTAAAGAGTATATTTAAAAAGATAAAATTTAATAAATAATATTAGATAAAAATAATAATTAAATTGTAATTAACTTTAAAACATTTGATTATTGTAAATCTCAACCATTAATTTCTTAATCAGAATACATTTTATTCTCTGAGACACTATCATTTGAAAAAAATTAAATGCAAGGTGTGATAAACAACAATATAAAATGTTCATAATTTAACAAAACAATATTACAGTAGTAAACAATCAAAGAAACATAAGAAAAATATATACCTAAGAAATTATGAATCAATTTTAAGAGTGAATTTAGCAATGCATTTATTCTTACCAGAATTTGTCTAAAGTATCAGGAATATGAAGCTTGTTCTCTTTAGTGAAAGAACTCCAAGTTTGAAGAAAAAAGACTGATGAGAGATTCACGTAATAGTCAAGTCTTCTATATTCATTAGGTTGATGTATTTATAAACTTTTTAGATGATGAATAAATATATCTTGTTACTTTAAGATAATCAAATATTAAATAGTAGAGATATTAGATAATCAATTATTATTATATTAATATTTTAAAAATATTAGATAAAAAATATTATATCTTAATGTATTAAAAATATTAAATAATCAATTACTTTATATAATATCTTAAAAATATAATAAGATGTGATAAAATTCATTATTTTATAAGATATTCTCATTAAATATTTTAGAAATATTTCATAATATCTATCTTTTTTGCTTGAGAGCACGTATAAAATTGAACCTAAAAATCTTAAAAGAGATTTTGATTAAAGTCTTTCCAACCTTTTATAATTCATTCTCACCAAGGTGAAATTTTATAATTACACATTGCTCCCTGTACCCTGTCACATTTATATTAATACCCTATGACCTACGGAATATATTTTTTAAATCATAATAAATAATTTCAATTTTTTATGTCAATGGGCCAGTCTTGAGATGTGCATATGGGCTCACTAACCCCACTCAAAGCCCAAAAGTATTATGGATCAAGTTAAGACCTAAAACAAAAGAGGGTTACTCCCTATACCACCCCACTTTGCTCCCTGTATCACCACATTTTTTTTAAATTTCAAAACTATCTTTTATATTTTAAAATATCCTACACTCTCACCTCTTTTTTTCAATAGATGTCAACATTCGTTGAAGAAAAAATTCTTCAACGGATGTGGCACATCCGTTGAGTTTTTTTTTTTAATTTTAGTTTTTTAATTTATTGTATTTTAAATTAATATATAAATATTATTTAATTTTTTAAAATTATTACTTAATTATTTATAAAATAATTTTATTTTATTTAATAAAATAATTATTATTAATTTAATTTATGTATTATTATTTAAATAATAATTAAAATATTATTATTTATTTTTAGTTTTTAGTTTTTTTATTTTTTTATTTTAAATTAATATATAAATATTATTTAATTATTTTAAAATTATTACTTAATTATTTGTAAATTGATTTTATTTTATTTAATAAAATAATTATTATTAATTTTAATTTATGTATTATTATTTAAATAATAATTAAAAATTTTGATGTGACGACATCTGTTAAATTTGTGTTTTTTTTAGTTTTTAGTTTTTTAATTTTTTATATTTTAAATTAATATATAAATATTATTTAATTTTTTTTAAATTATTACTTAATTATTTATAAATTAATTTTATTTTATTTAATAAAATAATTATTATTAATTTAATATATATATTATTATTTAAATAATAAATAAAATATTTTTTAAAAATCTATTAAACGGATGTGACCACAGAAGTTTTTTTTTAAATAAAAATAATAAACTAAAATATAAAATATGTAAACGAATGTCAACATCCGTTGAAGGTGAAACAGATGTCAACATCCATTTTATAGAAAAACAAATTAAGTATAGGATAGTGCAGGAAACTGTTGGTGGTGGTGGAAGGACCAACTCTCATAACAAAAACAAAACGTTCCCATTAGTCACGTATATAAAAATTAAAAACATTTTCTAATCAGACAAAACATGTGTATGATGAAAGAAAGGATGCTGTAAACCGTCTGTTAATAATTTCCTTTTTCTGTAATATACATTTTCTTATTAATAATAACTTTGTTACAAAAGTTTGCATCTAATTTAAATTTGTTTAATTTGTCCAGTTTGCTTAAAAGTTACTCGTGTTTTGTTTTTAAAAGGCATATAAGAATATTAAAACAGAAAAATATATTCAAATTGTTTTTAATTTCAACTCTTACGTTAAATTATTGAATTAAACATATATTATAAAAAAATCACTACATTATATCATATATTTAAACAAATATACGTATATATAACCATAAAAAAGTAAAAGTAATAGTTAAGCAGCAATATTCTACAATTATTTCCATGTAAACGTTTTTATTTAAAAATATTAAAAGAAAAAGGGTTAAATATGTTTTTAGTCCCTAAACTATTGGCCGTTTCTGGTTTTCGTCCCTCTTTCAAAGTAAGGTACGATTTGGTCCTCAATCTTTAAAAAACGTTCGTTTTAGTCGAAAAAACGAACGTTTTGAGGACTAAAACGATGACTAAAAACAAAATTTTAAGGACTAAAACGAACGTTTTTCTAAAGAATGAGGACCAAATCGTACCTTACTTTGAAAGAGGGACGAAAACCAGAAACGGCCAATAGTTTAGGGACTAAAAACATATTTAACCCAAAGAAAAAACTACCTAATTATTTAAATTTCAGTTCAAACCAGGTACTATCAGGTTCTTATTTCATTTCAACTATTTTTTTCTCAGTTTATATGTTTCTTTTTTTATTTGATCATTGTTTTATGAATCTTTCAAACCTAGCTGATCGATTAATTTCAAATAAATGTGAGTGAAACTGTTTGTAGAAAAGAAAAAAAAACATTAGAATGACATACAGAAAATAATAAAAAGGTTAATATATTTTTAATTTCTTAATTTTTAGTAAAAATTAAAATTAGTTTATTTTTAAAATTTTAAATCAATTTAGTCTCTCATTTTTAAAATGAGATAAATTTAATTCTTTTAATTAAATTTTATTAAATTTATTTAAAATTTTAAATACATTAATACTTCAAATAAATTTAACAAAATTTGATTAAAAAATATAATCAAACAATTATAAAAAAAATTAATTTAAAATTAAAAAATAATATAAAATATATTTAATCCTAATAAATAAAATGTTAAATTGTCATTTTTTATAGTGTTTTATTTTATCTTCATTTCCCTCTCTATTTGGAAAGATTCCAAGCATTTTTGTGGACTAAGTCATAACTTCCCACCGTTAATTGCTTTATTTAAAAGACAAATTGGCAGGTTAAAATGGATTATTGTGTGAATTTTAGAAAGATCTAGAAGAAAAGGGACGTTATAATAATTATAAGTTAATACAAAACTTACATTTATATTATCATCATAGGCTGTTTTTTTTAATCATATTTTAAGTTTTATTTTGATTATTATATGCAATATTTAATAAATTATAAAGTATAGAAGAAAACTCAAATACCATATCATATCATAGCTATTGAATGTGTTATTTTTTTAATCATATTTAGAGTTTCATCTTAGTAATATATTCACTATATTTAATAAAATGTAAATTATCAAAATACAATTTCATATTTAATAGGATAAGAATGTGTTGAGTGCCATAATTTTACTTATAAATAAATTAATATTTCATATTATACACTTAATGTTTATATTATTTAATAAAATTTTGAGTGGAGAAGATGTTTCTTCTTGCCAAAGTTTACATAAAACTTAGAAAATCAAACAAATAATACAAAAAAAAAAAAAAAGGAATTCTAAATGTTGATTTTGGAATTCTATTGCTCAAATAAAAATGAGATAGGAGTGAAACAAATCTTTCTCTTTTGAATATTTTCACTTTTACTTACGTAGGTTACACATTTATTATTTACGTAAAAATGAGAACTATATAAATTTATCTCATTTGAATGGTTGTTGAATCTTAAAATATTGGTAAGTTAAAAGTATTGCAATTTTTTTTTCTATTATTGAATTTCGCCTTAGCGAAATTTTGTTAAGCAAATTTGTACATGATGATGTTTTGAGTTAAAACATTATGAATAAGGTGAGAATAACTAAGATTGTTTTATAAATTACTTGAGTGTGATTAATAATATACTATGTATATAGATAGATGTGATATTTTGTATAGGTTAATAGTTATTAAAAATATATTAGATGTGTAGTGTAAGTTTAAAGTTAAGAGATTGATGGAAATATCCAAACTTTACTCATACACTAAATCAAATAGAAAACTATATTATGTAATAAAGAGTCTTTTTGCACTAAAGTCTTAATCACTAAAATTTAATTAAAGGTTTAAAAAATTTTGTCCTTATATTTTAAGTAATTATTCAATGTTTTTTTTTAATTTAGTGTTGTCTTTATTTTTCTTTAAAAAGATTCAATGTAATTTCTTATATTTCGAAATTTTAATATAATATTTATTATTCTTCCTAATTTGTGTTCCTTTTTTCTCTATTTCTTTTCTCCAAATTTTTTATATTTCAAACTTTCTATACTATAAAAAAAAAAGTGAGAAACACGTGAAACCACTATTATTATTATTATTATTAAAAAAAATTATGAAATTAATTTTAGGGAAAAAACATTTAAATTCTAAATATTCCAATTTCATAAATTTTATTTTACATATTTTTCTTTTAAGGTGGAAATACCTTTTAATAAGAGATTTATTTTCTTTCTTATAACATCATCATTTTTAAAATACAATGAGAGAACAAATACGAAAAAGGACTAATATCATATAATTATTTTCTATAAGGTTAATATAATTTAACTAACGAGATTATATTGATTTTAAAATATATATATATATATATATATATATATATATATATAAATTAAGTTGAATAAAAGATAGATAGATATTTATTATTAAAAAAAGAAAACTTAAATAATACTTCTGCGATTATGGGATGCTGGTGTTGGTATCAAAATTTAATACTAGAATCCTAGAAAGTTCGAATCTTTAGTTTTGCCAGCATCATGTGCAACACATTTCAATGCAACAACCATCTGGATCAACATTTAATTAATATTATTCCTGGACAATGATGAAGAGTATAATCCGCTTAAATTTATAAAGTCGTGGTAATTTGAATCAATTTCATCCAATTGTAAGGATTTGTTTTAATTTCCTGGACAATGAGATCTCCTTTAAAGATTTGTTTTAATTAACAAAAATTATTTTAAAACTAAATTAAAAATATAAAAGTATAAAATACAAAAAGAAATATATATTTAACTGTAAAATTATAAAACTCAAGAATACAAAATTATTAAATTATAAGAAATACAAAATTATAAAATAAACAAATATAAATTTATAAAATTATAAAACTGTTAAAAAATTATGAAGTTATAAAACTGAGAAATTATGAAATTATATAATTATAAAATTAAAAAAATATAATTTATTCACTTCTAATCCCTGATTAACAATAATTATCCTCTCCTCTTACCCCTAATCTAACACGAATTAATCAACTAAGTGAATATTAATTCAATTTTCTTAAAAATAAATTAAACAAATATAATGCACCTAATTAATTAATCTGCACTATCACAGATTAAGCAACTGTGACTCTAATCAACTAAGCGAAGATTAAACACAAATTAAGCAACTAAGTGTGTACCTAATTGCATGCTCATAACAAATTTAATATGGTGACTGGAAACGGGTGTAATAAATAAGAACCGAAAACAAGATTAGTAAACCCAATTGCAGAAACAAAATCAAGCATGTAATTACAATGAAAATGTCAAACAAATTCAGTACAGCACAAAGAGAAGAACAAAAACGAAAATAAACCCTAACCTAACCTCCAACAAAGTAGGAAGAGAGCCCCTCAAAATGTGCCTAATTTTCAAAAGGGTGTTGCTCCCTCCACCACCCCAAGTGCTTATGCACCTCCCCACTATTTTCTTTTATTTCAAAAATACTCTACACCTCCCCACTATTTCCTTTTATTCCAAAAATACCCTACACCTCCCCATTATCCTTAACAATCTTTCTCTTTCTCTCTCTGCATTAATGGAGCATTCATATGACTTAGATTTAAACTTGTGATATATTGCAAAAATGGGTCTAAAGAGTCAAAAGTCTGACCCAACAATACAAAAATAAATTAAAAACGAGATTACAAACTAAATTAAAAATAGTTACTGATGTGGACAATAGTATTAAACTCAGATAATTCAAATTAATTAAAATATGAATTATTGGTCAAATTAAACCCAAATAATAAAATTGAAAGAATAATGGACAGTTAAGCACATTTCACTAATTAAATTCGATGTAAAAAACTAAGTGAATAGAACAAAATAATGACTCATCAATATGTAAATTGTGTCTACAAACTACAATGCCATGTTATCAATTACTAGAGTGAGTACTTTTTCTTCCTACCGAAACACTCAACAACTATGCAACCCCTGATCCATTTTACTTAGACAAGTGTTTCAACAACTAAGCAACACAACCGAGTAGATTCAACAATTATGCAACACAGTTGAATACTGGACAATTTGATAACATAGTAAAGTAAACTAGACAACTCGGCAACAAAGCCTTGCTATAAGAGCTTTGCCTGAGTTCTGTCTGATCAAGTTGACCTATAAGAGTTTGCCTTAGAAAAAATTGACCTGTAAAAGCTTAACCTTAAGAGGTCGTCGACCTATTAGAATTTGACATGAAAAAAGTCGATATATGCAGAGAATTTTTTCTAGAGAAAATCGACTAACAAAGAACAAGATCTATAATAACTCAATTTGAAAAATTCAATTTAAAAAAAATCAACAAATAATCAATCTGGACAAACTCAACCTAAAAATCTTAATTTATGAAAACTCAAATAAAAAAACCTAATCAAATAAACATAAAATATAATTACTTTAATAATAACAATTGCAATAATACAACTTAGTTTTTATATTATCTCATTACATAATAATTTAACTATTTTATTATTTGTATATACAAAATGAAAGCAATAATTTAAAAAGAAAAACGTGCGTAACACGGGTCACTCGACTAAATGGTTTTTGAAAAAACATCACAAGTTATAACAAAAAAGTTATTATACACTCAGTACAACCTACAGCCGTATCTACCAATCAGCATAGAAGAGTTGGTATAGAGAATTCTTCCTAGAAGAGTTCGATTAACAAGAGCTAGACTTACAAAAGCTTATTCTAAAAGAAGTAAACCAATAAAAACTCAATCTAGACACATTCAACCTAAAAAAAAATCTTGACATATAAAAACTCAACTAAAAAAACTTAATCAAATAAACATAGAATATAATTACTTTAATAATAACAATTACAATAATACAACATAATTTTTTTTTATAGTATCTCATTGCATAATAATTTAATTATTTTATTATTTGTGTTACTACCGAGGACAGGCGACCGACCGGGGAGGTTTAGACAATACCGAACGGTAGAAGCAAGGCTAATATGTCCGATCGGGTGTCTCAGCCTGATATGTCCGATCGGATCTATTAAGCGTAATATGTCCGGTCGGGCTGATATCTAAAACTGTGGACGGGAGACAACAGTTGAAGGCTCATGAATGTGTAGTTAATGAGGTAACGGTCATTGTCGAGTATTTAAGATGTGCATTAAAAGCCATTAAAAGGCAAATTAATGGTAATATTCCCTGAAATCATATAAATAGCAGTCAAAGGAGAAGATAAACTCTCTGTTCTTTGATAATTATATAGACTTGCAAAAACCCATTCTGATTTGAGCATCGGAGTGTTTGCTGCAGGTCAACCCATTTGTGTGGAGAACAAGTGCGAGGAGAGCGAAGGAAGAAGGACCGATCGGTGAAGGAGGAGTGTTTCCGGACAGAGATAACAGAAGTTTTCCCTGGTCCCATTCAGCACAAACAATGTGTATATACAAAATGAAAGCAATAATTTAAAAAGAAAAACGTGCGTAATACGGTCACTCGACTAAATGGTTTTTTAAAAAATATCACAAATTATAACAAAAAGTTATTATACACTCAGTACAACCGTATCTACCAATCACCATACTCTATCTTCCCTCATAAAGACAGAACAACTTCATCAGGAGAGAGAGAGAGAGAAAAAGAGGATGAGAGAAGAAGGTATCAGAGAAGATGAATCCCCTGTTAGTTTGTTTGAGACAAAGGAAGGAAGATTCCGAGGATTGTACAAGGTATTTGCAACAACAATATTTGGCGCTGTTTGTTTGATCTGGGTTTACAGAATGGTGAACATGGGCAGAATCGAAAGAGGAAGGTGGTGTTGGATGAGTGTTATGGTGTCAGAGTTTGGTTTTGGATTATACTGGATCATCACACAGTCTGTTCGATGGAGAATACTCTACCACACACCTTTCAAACACACCCTCTTAAACAGGTCACCTACTTTTCTTCATCCTCTCTCTCTCTCACTCTCTCCCATGGAACACTTCAAATATCTTCACTAAACATTTTTAGCCTCACTTTTACTAAATATAATCATATTTTACTTTTTCTTTTAAACCTAACAGATACTCACTTTATCTTAACAAATATTGATATATATTTTTTATCATGATGAGAGAAAGAAAATTTTTTATTTATCCTTTATTTCTTGTTTTTATAAATTTATTGTTACTTTTTCCGAACTTAATTATATATTAATATTAATTTTTTTCTTTCATAAAATTCGAAATAGTTATTATAAATCAAATACATTATTTCTATAAAATATTCACAAATGTTAAATAAAATTAATAAAATTACCTTTTTTAGGATTATAATTACTTTTTATTATATTGAAAAAATATAACAATACAATTATATTGAAAAAATAAATTACCCTCCTATGTCATCGTCTGAATGAAAAGATAGATATGGAACCTTTAAACCCTAAATTTGAAAGATTTAAACATTTTTAAAAATCAGTTTTAAGTTCATTTTTCTAATTTAGAATACTAATATAACATATATATATATATATATATATATATATATATTTAAATGAATAGATAAAACCTGAATAAAAGTAGAATTAAACTTTTTTTATTGCATCATTCATCATATTTATTAATTTCTATTTTTTTCTTTTACTTTTCCCATCCCTCATTTTAAAGTTGAGATATATGTGGCGAGAATGCTAGGACAGTATTCATTTTATATATTGGTTTGACTTTTATGATGTAATTAGTATGTGAACTATTTGTAATATAAGTGTATATTTTATTTAAAAAAAGTTAAAATTTTGTGGGGCAACTACCCCCAAAGTCTACTAAGTGGATCTGCGGCGATGATATAATAAAAAAAAAATTGAAAAGTAGATTAAAAAATATATAAAAGAAAACTACCCTTTCAAATTGAGGATGACTGCCAAATCTTGCAAGTTGCAACCACACATTCTGGTGTTATAGTCAATGGAGATTAATTTTTTTCTTTTATCTCTTTCTTTTTTAATTAAGAATAATATCAGATCTTTCTTTTTGTCTAAGAATATATTTCTTTTCTTTCTCTTCATTTTTTCAGAATATCCTTTCAAGAGAGGATACGAACCAGACAGAAGTGCTTCGTTCACAACGTCAAATCTACTATTTTTTTTTCCAATTTAAAATTATTTGGACAAAGAGAATTATAAAATATATTTGACAAAAATAATTTTAAAATATTAAAATAATATTTTTAAATTAAACGTAATTTTAATGTTCATTAAATATAAAATTATCAAAGTTCATTTTAACTAAATCTACTATACTATAACTATAATTATTTTGCATCACCAAAAACACTAATTTCTACTCTTCTTTCGTAGAAAAAGTTTTGAAATGATAGATATTATTTTAAATTTAGTGAAAAACATGATTTCAATTTTCTAAATATATATCTTTTTAATTTATTTACGAAAATGGTGTTTAGTCTTGTGTCTTTTCTTGTTTTGTCTTTTTTAGGTAAGAAAATAACCATTTTAAGACTATTCTGCATCAAATTTAAGAGATAAAGTTTAAGTCTGCACCACAACTTATGTTGATAACTTACTGATTTTATCTGTTATCAATGTTATATATATAATTTCAACTTTTATCATTATTTATTTATGGATTATTACAATAAAATAGTGAAAAAAACCCCACTGTGTAACTTCCAACACAGGTATAGACATCACTGGGATGGTGCCGGACTCAAACAACATCTCCGTCAAATTATAAATATCGTTAAAATAGACTTTAATAATAGTTCTGATGAAGTGGACTTTAAGTCTAAGTCAACCCAGAAAATCAACTTGTAATAAGATGAGGTTATCCACTTATATATTATAAATTTATCTTGTCTCTAGTTGAGGTGAGACTTTTAATACACCTCCCTTACGCCGAGGTATAAACATCATTTTGAACTGTGAAACTAAACATTAATGGGTGGTCCGATAACAGTCCGATAGCGGTTAAAACGACATACTCAACAAACAACAAATAAAGTCCACTTCTTAACATTTTACAATTTTTTTGGACAGATATGATGAGGAGAATTTACCAGCAGTGGACATTTTTGTATGCACGGCTGATCCAAAACTGGAACCTCCATGCATGGTGATGAACACAGTGTTATCAGCAATGGCATACAACTATCCTGCAAATAAATTGAACGTATATCTCTCTGACGATGGAGGCTCTGAGCTAACATTCTACGCTCTCTTAAAGGCCTCCATTTTTTCCAAACATTGGTTACCCTTTTGTAGAAGATTCAATGTTGAGCCTAGGTCCCCAGAAGTCTTCTTTGCTCATCCCCAAAATTCAAGCACTAGCACTGAGTATCAGAAAGCATATTTACATATCAAGGTAACCAAGTTTTTTTTTTTTTATTAAGCATGTTGAATTTACGTATGTATAATTAACGAGATTGTATCTATATATGTATGTCAGAAATTGTACGAGGAAATGAAAAGTGAGATTGAATCAGCAGCAGTAAAGGGAGAGCTTCCAGAGAATGTGAGAAATGAGCACAGGGGATTCTCAGAATGGAACCCAAAATCGACAAAGCAGGATCACCAGTCTATTGTGCAGGTATGAACATTTTTAATTTTCTGAGAAAACATAAAGAACATATTAGTTTTTCTACGTAGTTAATATCTGTTCATGATTATGTTAGATTATAGTGGATGGAAGAGACAGAAATAGTGTAGATGAAGATGGATTTGAACTTCCAACAGTGGTATACATGGCACGAGAGAAACGACCCAACCATCCTCATCACTTCAAAGCTGGTGCTGTTAATGCACTGGTGAGTGATTAAATCACTAACTATATGTTTGATAAAAATGATCAAATATACATTTTTTAAACTTTTTTTGCATTCAGTGTGTATGCTAATTAAACTTGGAATGTCTTAAGCTTATTAACTCTTTATCTAACAATAAAATGCTTACAATTGTGCAGATAAGAGTATCATCCGAAATAAGCAATGCTCCTTTCATCCTCAACTTGGACTGTGACATGTACTCCAATAATGCAGATACAATTCAAGAAATACTATGTTTTTTCCTGGACGAAACAAAAGGACAAGATATAGCATATGTACAATTTCCCCAAAGCTTCAGTAACATCACCAAAAATGACCAGTATGGAAATTCTTATCTTGTAAGCGCTAAGGTGAGTAATAAAATTACTTATAACATTAACTTTACCCAGACTATAGATGTTAACACGGTGTATGTATGATATATAGTCACACAAAAAGATGAACTAACACTATCGAGTCTGATTTTGTAATGCAATAAAGTACGAGTTAGCTGGCATATGCGGATATGGAGCAGCCTTGTTCTGTGGAACAGGATGCTTACATAGAAGAGAAAGTCTTTCAGGATCTCACTTGAAAGATTACAAAGTAAATTGGGAGAAGAAGCCTAAAAGAAACAATAACAGAACAATTGATGAACTGAATGAAGCATCGAAGGCTCTTGCCACTTGCACCTATGAAGAGGGCACCTTATGGGGGAAGGAGGTACGTATATGTTTGCTTTCTAAATTTCTATTTAAAAGCATTCTGTAATGAAAAATAATTTTTTACACCATTTGAACCAGTTCATAATCGGGGATATTTTGATCATTAAAACTTCTGAGTGTTGCAGATGGGATTAGTGTATGGTATTCCTGTAGAAGACGTTGCAACTGGCCTTGTAATCTCGTGTAGGGGTTGGAAATCTATTTATTACAACCCAGAAAAAAAGGCATTTGTGGGCATAGCTCCAACAACCTTGGATGTAGCATGTCTTCAGCATATGAGGTGGTCAGAAGGCCTGTTCCAAGTTTTCTTCTCCAAGTATTGCCCTTTCATTTATGGGCATGGAAAGATACACTTGGGTGTTCAAATGGGATATTGCAATTACCTCTTGTGGGCTCCTATGTCCCTGCCCACTCTTTGTTATGTCATTCTTCTTCCTATCTCCTTGTTTCATGGCATTCCATTGTTCCCAAAGGTTGTCTCGTAGTTGGAATAAATTTTGTTTCTTTCTTTGATTTTGTTGCACTCATTTGCTCTCCTTTCGTGTTTTTGCAGCTTTCAAGCATGTGGGTCATTCCATTTGCGTATGCATTTCTTGCTACCTATGGCTATAGCTTGTGTGAGTATTTGACTTGTGGATCCACGACAAAGGCATGGTGGAATTTGCAGAGAATAAAGTTCATCCACAGAGTCAGCTCTTATCTCTTTGGTTTCATCGATACCATGACAAAGCAACTAGGATTGTCACAGACAAACTTTGTGATCACAGATAAAGTAGTAACTGAGGATGTTCAAACCAGATACGAGCAAGGAATCATTGAGTTTGGAGGCTCCTCAATCATGTTGACCATCTTAGTAACAGTGGCTTTGTTGAACCTTTTTGGTCTGGTCGGAGGAATCGTGAGAATTCTAATGGAATTGGAATTGAGCTGGAGCCAATTGATGATGCAGATTACAGTGAGTTTCTTGGTGGTAATGATCAATTTACCGGTATATGAAGCACTTTTCATTCGTACTGATAAAGGCTGCATATCATCCTCGATTATGCTGAAGTCCATTGTTGTGGCTTCTTTAGCATGTTACCTTGGAGCTTTCATTTGCTAGTGTAGCCAAGAGTGCAATGTAATATGTTTTAATTGAGTTTATACTCTTTAATATTTTTAATTGAGAGATATAATTTGTTTTGTTATTTTATTTATTTATATTTATTTATCTTGTTATTTAACAAAATAATATCGGTTAAACCCTCTCAGAAGTCTCAATGTACGTGGATTTTTTTTAGTTAGATCCATGTCTTATCAGTTTTGCTAAATTAGTCCTAAAAAATAAAAATTTGAGTTAATTTCATTAAATTGAGGAGGTAAATTTTTTATAAACTTGGAGGCCTATTTTACAAAGTGACATTCATATTTTTACGTGGAATCTGTCAACTTTTAACATTTTCTTGTATTATCGTTATTTGACCGGTATTTAAAATATTATTTTTAAATTCTATTTATCTTATTTTAATAATATTTTTGTCTCTACCACAAAGTTAAGTTAGAAACCAAACTTGTAAGCCCAACTAAGTTCAATCTTAACCAACTTTGACATTCTCGGACCACCATGACTCCTCTCCATAGTCAAGCAAGGAACCAAACCACTGCCATCAAGTCTGAGTCTGAACCAGTGTTTGCCATTGCAGGCAACTTTAAAGTTGGAAACCACCACAAACAATCCAAAATCCCAAATGAAAACGCAACCAGATCAAGAAACAAGATTTCCCAGACCAGAATTCGAACCCCTTGAGAAACAATATCAGAGCTCCTAAAAAGAATTTCCAAGCCAAAAATCCTGAGTTTAATATAACAAAAAACACCTAAATTCCCAATTCGCAATTTTTGAAACCCTAAACTCCAAAAATTTCATTTGGTTTGGGGCCTCCTTAGTTTGGATATAGGGGGGTTGATGCACTCCTTGCACTTGCTTATTTTGTAGTTCTCTGTGGTGCCTTTTCTTGGGGGAGTTGATTCGTCATCCTCAGCTTCAAAGTGATGTCCGAAGGTTTTGGGATTCGGCTACTTGGCGTGCTTATGTGTCAGGTTTTGTGAGTTTGATGGTAGATTGCACACCTAACTGGGTGCTGGAAGTAGATGTGCATGTGTTGAAGAAACCAAGCAATAGGTGATTGAACGAGGAGGAGCTTGCACGTGCTCTGTGTTCCTCCACTTGGAGGCGAGATTCGTGATGTCCAAGAACTATTTCTAGAGGTGCTTCTTCACGATCATCATACCTTAACTTCAGGTTTGTAATCTTAATTTTAATCCCAATTAAAATTTTAATCAAACTTAATTCCATTTCAGTATCAAATGGCACGTTTAAAGACATGTGAATTAAGAGAGGATCTATTTGTGAAATACCCACGTAAATACAAACTTTCGAATGGGTTTAACCAAATAATATCATATTTCGTTATTTTACATTAATATCAATATTAATCATTATCTCACGTTTTTTTACTGAATTCATGATTCCATATTACCACAATAACATGAATTTATCAGACATTTCCATTCCAACAAGATATATTGCACAATAATTTAACAGTACATAATCTGTTCAATAGGATTTAAGTTAAAAACTTGTCGAGTATACTTTCAGGAAAGAAAAGTGCGTCACAGTGGACAACTTAAGTACCAAGTCTTTCCTTAAAGGGTTCCTGAACTAGTTTTTAACAAATTTCTTATTTACAGATTCAAAACCGCAGTATATAATATTAACACCGAAATTCAACATAGATAAATATACAGTAAGCATTAACAGTATTCACACAGAATTTCAAGACATGAATAGTAATAAAACAATACTAAATCATAATATAAAAGCATAGAAAGATTAGCTCCCCTACCTCTGAATTTTTTTCCCCGAAAACCCTCCAAAGGTTCCACTCTTCTTGCAGCTAAAAATTTCTTCCTAACTCTTTCTTCTCTATTTCTCAAGGTTTCTCACTTGATTCTTCCTCTCTTTGTGCAAAATAGTCTCCCTCCTTATGGCTATTTATAATCCAAATTTTTTACTATTCATCAATTTTTTTAATATTATTTTATTATATTAATTTTTTAATCACCACTTACATAATGTATTCATAATGAATTCTTTAATAATGACTTCAAATCTGAATGTTTTCTCCATTATCAATATTTTAAATTTAATTTTACTTTTTCGTTTTTTTTACAAAAAGGTATAAAAGAGTGTAGGTTATTTTATTGAAGGAAAAGTTGAGAGAGAGGAACACAGGAATATAAAATTGCATTAATATTTTATTGAGGAGTGCTATTGCTTTTATAAAGCAAATAACTGAACGTAAATGCAGGTAAATGCTGACATCTATAACCACTAACAAATTAGTGCTCTTAGTGCCTAGAAAATAACAAATAAATCCTACCAGTCAACATGACTTTTATTTTCCTAAAAAATAGCATAACATATTATTTTAATTTCTAAATTTCCAATAGTCATCAATCAACACTCCTCCTTGACTTTGGAACTGCAAACTCCAAGCTTTTGTCTCAAGAACTCAAATCTAGATTTTGGAAGTACCTTGGTTAGGATATCATCCACTTGATTTTCTGTTTTGCAGTAAACTAGTTTCACTTGTCCTTCTCTTTGAACTTCTCTTAAAAAGAAAAGCTTTATCTTAAAATGTTTTGTTTTGCCATGAAAAACTGGATTATTTGCAATTGAAATTACAGCTTGATTATCCACAAAAATCTTTGTGCTATCTCCTTGTTCTATATGTAAATCAGCCATGATCTTTCTTATCCAAACAGTTTGATTGACAGCAACTGTAGCAGCAACATACTCTGCTTCTGCTATTGATTGGGCTATAATTTCTTGCTTTTTGGAACTCCGTGAAAAAACTCCAGAACCAAGAGAAAAACAGTAACCAGAAGTGCTTCTCATATCATCAACACATCCTGCCCAATCACTATCTGAATATCCATGAAAACTTAAGCTTTCAACTTTGTTGAACCATATACCATAATCAATTGTGCCTTTAACATATCTAAGAATTATTTTTGCTGCTTGAAAATGAATTTCACTAGCACAATACATGTACCTTGATAACAAACTCACTGAATGCATGATATCTGGTCGGGTGGCACTTAAATACATCAAGCATCCTATTAAGGATCTAAACAGATTTTCATCAACTTTTTCAGCACCATCTTCTCTGCAAAACTTTTCTTTTTGGTTCATTGGAGTTGCAGCTGACTTACATCCTTCCATGTTGAACTTCATAAGGACTTCCTTTGCATACTTTTCTTGGCACACAAATATTTCATTTTTCTTTTGCTGCACTTGCATACCAAGAAAAAATGTCATCTTTCCAAGGTCTGTCATTTCAAAGATTTTTTCCATTTCTTCTTTAAACTTGTCAATTATCTCCTTACAATTTCCTGTAACAAATAAGTCATCAACATACAGAGATATCATAAGTACATCTTCCTTCACCTTTTTAATATATAAGGTGTACTCACTTAGACTTTTCACAAAACCTAAGCTCATTAAATGTGCATCAATTATGCTATACCAAGACCTTGGTGCTTGTTTCAAACCATATAATGCCTTTTTCAGTAGATAAACCTTGTCTTCTTGTCCTTGAAGAGCAAAACCTTTTGGCTGTTCCACAAAAATTTCTTCCTCCAAATATCCATTCAAAAATGCTGATTTTACATCCAATTGATGTATAAGTCAACCTTTTTGTGCAACTAGTGCTAGCAACAACCTTATTGTGTCTAGCCTGGCAACTGGGGCAAATGTTTCAGAGAAATCCACCCCAAACATCTGAGCATATCCCTTGACAACAAGTCTTGCCTTGTATTTGTTCACAGAACCATCAAGATTGAACTTGGTTCTATAAACCCACTTTACTCCAATGGCCTTTTTATGACTAGGTCTATCCACCAACTCCCACGTATGATTTTTTTCAATCATTTTAAGCTCCTCTTCCATAGCATTTATCCACCTCTTGTCAATCGCAGCCTCTTCATATCCACTAGGTTCCATGGCCGCAACATTACACCTTTGATAGATGTCAGAAAGCAATCTTGTTCCTTTGACAGGTTCATCATCCACATCTTCATTCTCCTCCTGCAATCTAAGCTCATTGTTGCCTTTCCAGTTCAAACAATCAAATTGTTCAAGGAATTTGTTGTCTTTCCAGCTCCAACAATCAAACTCCAAGAATTTCACATCCCTGCTAACAATGACTTTGTTATGTGGAAGATAGATCCTGTAGCATAACATATTATTTTAATTTCTAAATTTCCAATAGTCATCCATCAACAAAGAGTTTGAACCTAACAACAAAATTTTCTACCAATTAACCTACCAAAATTTCTTATTAATCTTTCCACATTTTATAAACTTATTATATTTTCCATTCACAAATAAATTTATTACTTCTAGTAATAAAATTGTTACTATTAAGGTAAATATTTTTCATGGGTCTTACACGTTCTCGTCGTCCAAGAGACATTCTCTTCCTTTCTCTCCTCTATTTCTAGGTTGCCATAGCAGGAAACCTTTCTTCTTTATTTTTTCTTGTTCTAGTTCTGTTCTTAGGGCTCCAAATTGGGGTTCTAGTTTTGAGATTCTGATATCGCAAGGTTGGGTTTTCTTTCTTGAATTGAGTTTCTGTTTTGTTTTCTCTGTATATTAGTGACGCAAGCTTAAAGTTCCATAAATATACATGCTTATAAGTTTGCATGAAACTTGGTTTAATCATTTTCGAAGTCTCTTTCTATATAGATTTGTATTAAATTGGTCTTTCAGTTAATTTTTAACTCAATTAGGTCTTTGTTTGTGCAAAATTGATTCAATTCAACCCTTATCATTAATTTAATGAACGACATCTAAGTTTTAAGTCATGACATACTAAGTTTAACGGCACTCTAAAAGTTGAACATTTGCATTGTTTACAAATTTTGATACATATTGGAAGTGTCCTATTCTAAACTAATTTCACTCTTTTTTTTCTTCATCTAAACCACGAGACTTCAAATAATTAAAAAGTCCAATATTCAATCATTGAAAATTTTTATATTGATGCACAAAAAAAGAATGGCAGAACAAAATTAATTTTAATCAAGTCAATACACAACAAATCAAATAATTCATAATCAATAATATATATAATATTACTCAAATAAACAATTTCAAATTTTAAAAAGTTAATATATAAAACAACAAATTTTTAATAATATTTAATATTATATTATATTATTAAAATAAACAATTTCAAAATTTTAAAAAATAATACTGTATTACCATAAAATCCTAAACCCATCCATACATTCATCCATACATTCAACAAAATATAAAAAGAGGTTACCAAAACCCTAAAAAAGTTGTGTACAAAAGTTTAAAAAAAAAAAAAAACTTTTCTACAGTGGGAATTAATGGCGAAGAAAAGAGGAACGAGAACAACCTCTGTTGGAAAAACCAAGCTTAGCGGAAACGACATACTAGCAAACAAAAGTGAAAGACCAGAATAGAAGACTAGTGGAATCTTTTTCTTCGAAACACTTGCGGGCGGATATGCTTTCATTTCATCCTCTGCCAAACGGAAACACACCTGAATCGCATGAGACTCTTGACAGGAAGCCATGACAGAATTTCTGCTGTCAGCTCGTCAAGAAGTATTTCTAACAGAAGGAATGTGATATCAATAGAGTTTATTTAGAATCTTTTAAATATTTTTATTGTGCTATAACTTAAAATAAACTAATAATATATAAAAAATAATAAAAATAATTATAACAAATTAAGTTAATAATTATAAAAACTACAAATATAAAAAAAATTATAACAACTTCATATAAAATATTTTAAAATAATAACTATTTATAAAAAATCAGTAATAATTATATTTTTTTAATATTGTATTTTTTAAAAATTAATCAATAATTATATTATAAAAAATAAAAAATAAATAAAAATTGTGTAAATTAAAAAAATATCCTTGTGAATAGGTATAAACGAAATGTATGCAATTACAAATAGTTTTTTAACTTTTAAAATAATTCAGAAACAACAAATTCACATTTGTATGAACTTAATTTTGGGGAAATTTTTTTTCTAATTAAATATAAATAAATTTTGCATAAAATATGAAAATTAATAATTTATTCAGTACACCTATTTTTATTTCAGCATAATAAATAGAAAAACTTCACTCTTATAGTACAAACTTAATTCTGCTAATTTTATTAATAATTAATTATTGAGTTTCATCTTTAATGATTTTCATGCGTTTTTTTTTCTTAAATAAAAATTAATGTTATTATGCAATTAATTTTTAAAATATTTTTTATTTCTTTATTCTTTGTTTTTAATGTAAAGAGAAAATTTTGGGCTCAATAATTTTAGAAAGAAAAAAATTATCAGATTAATAATTTTTTTTAAACTTTTGTACACAACTTTTTTAGGGTTTTGGTAACCTCTTTTTATATTTTGTTGAATGTATGGATGGGTTTAGGATTTTATGGTAATATAGTATTATTTTTTTAAATTTTGAAATTGTTTATTTTAATAATATAATATAATATTAAATATTATTAAAAATTTGTTGTTTTATATATTAACTTTTTAAAATTTGAAATTGTTTATTTGAGTAATATTATATTATATTATATATTATTGATTATGAATTATTTGATTTGTTGTGTATTGACTTGATTAAAATTAATTTTGTTCTGCCACTCTTTTTTGTGCATCAATAGAAAAATCACAAAATTTGTGTTTCTAGATTAAAAACTAATTTAGTAATCAAATATATAAAACCCAATTTAGCAATCAATTATGTTTGTACTAAGGTCTCTTTTCGAGTCGACCGTCCGAGGCAATCATCAGGTCAATCATTCTGACCGACTACATGTCTAGACCGAACAACTATTCTTAGGCCAACACCAGGCCGACTACCCCGGCCGAACTACAAAAAAAAGCTTATTTAGAGGGGGTTTTATTTTCAATTTGCGGGGGTTTTTACCCTCCGCTAGATAAATTCCGGAGGTTTTTCAAACCCCCGCAGTTTGAGTCACCACAAATTATCTGCGGGGTTTTTTTTGCCCCCTGGTATCATATTCAATTTGCGGGGGTTTTTCTGCGGAGGGTAAAAACCTCCTCTATATATTCAATTTGCGAGGGTTTTTCGGCGGAGGGTAAAAACCTCCTCTATTACTGACTATTATTTTGAGGGGGGTTTTTAACCTCCTTTATATTTTTGTCACCTTTTTGTTTAATGATTATTAAAATATATAATATCGTTTTTTGTTTGATGATTATTAAAATATATAATAACTATCTATTTCCATTAATTTTTTTTTTCAATTTCAAAATTAAATAAATTTAATTTTTTTCTAAAATTATTAAATACCAAACAAATATGATTCATGTGATTAAAAAAAGATTGGAAACAGGTCTTTATCCATTGGGAATTGCTGCACTAAAGTCTAGATTCATGAATATTGAGATTCATGAATATTGCTTATATTGTCCTCATAAGATTCCACTAACCATACATTTACTCTACATAAATGAAATTATTTCTGAAATGTATATAAAGCATATGTCCTGCTGAGTGCATTTTTTGCTCTAGTAATTCATCAAAACTAAATCTTGAACTGATAGATTCATTTCATTCAGATAATCAGAAAGTTCGTAAGAAAGCAGAAACCCTTTGTGAAGGAGAAAAATATTTCTTCTATTCTTAAGCATTCAATAAAATTATTCATCCTTTGCATGTCTCTACTAATTTCATTTCATACCAAGCCAAGTATTTCCAATTTATTTAAGGATCATGTTCAGACAGGTAAGCCTTGTAAGTCATTAATAATTCCTGAAGAAAATTAATAAAAAAAAAGGAAGTAGAAAGATGCCTCATTCTTGGCAGTTATATCTCTTCCACTCCCTTGGACAGACCTCAAAGCAATTTCCAGATAGTCAGGGGGTGTTATTTTTCTGTTATCTTCTACTAGGTCCAAATAAAAGTCCTGCGAGCAAGAGGAAAGAGAAATAAGGTAAAGACTGAAACTAGATAACAAAAGTAGGCTAAAATGACATAAGGACACACGGTCAGAAATTAAGAATTTCAAGTTTCCCAAAATATGAGGTGAAACAATGACAAAAGGTTTGTAAGCAACTCACTCTAAGAAGCCAGACAAAAATAGGGGAAAATTGACCCAGTTCAGACACCGAACTCCTCCCTCCAGATGCTCTAACACGAATGTGCTTTGTCATCTGAGTGACAAGAGAAAGTCCATCAAGAGCAGCCTCATCGATACCACCCATCTACAAAAGAGAAAATAGGGAATGAATTTGTATCTTCATGAGTGGATCAACAAACTGGTCACTAAATTATCAAAATCAAAAAGTATGCAGAAGTAAAAGCACACTCAATTATACGTAAATATAAGATTTTATAAGATAACCCAACCTGGTTATAAATAAACATGCTAGACAAAAGGACAGCCAATGAGAAGATCTGGGTGCTATATGTTCCCTGTACATTAAGAAAAACAGAGAAAAAGAAGGAAAGAACATCACAACGGATGGAAATGGCTACCTACGTATACACACATAAAAATGAATCATATTTGTTTCAGTGGTGTCCTAGTCATAAATTTCAGAAAGCTCTCTGGCAATGCCTAATAAATTATATCTACCCTACGCCTAATAATCTATGCCATCCAGCCAAATACATCACACATATAAATGAGTTCGGATCTTATTACCTTTCCAAATGAGAGAACAAGCTAATGAAGATCTTATTATCTTCATTTCTAGAAATATCTTGTCTTTGCCTCTCACCATGAAGATTCCAAATAACATAATTTATGGGAAATTGTTTTAAAATCAAGTGCTCCTCAACTATGCCTCTAGCTTGCCATTTCTCAAAAGCAAAATCTAAGAATTTTTGCAAACCAATTGAGTATTCAACTGTATTTCAGGGCTTAGTTATCCAAGATTTATCCATTCAAAAATATTCCTAAACAAAATAAAATACACTAACACATGAAAAAGAATACAATATTCATGGAAAATACAAATAAATAATGAATTAGAAAAAATGAAATACTTGTTTCTACTAACCAATACAGCAAAATTTACTGGTATAAACAGCAAGGAAATAATGCTGAAACAGCCAGCAACATTACAGAAAACAGCAAGCAATCACTACTAAAAACAGCAAACAGTAATGACAGAAAGTGCAGAATGTGCAGAATTCTGATACAGCAACTGCACAAAATCTAACCAGCAACAGCAGAATAAAATTCTGGACAGTAGCAATATTTTAATCAAATGCATTATCTAGTAATACCTATGAATGGTTCAGTAAAATAGAGTAACCAATATGACCATACAGACCATCAGCCAATTCTTCCCATGAATCCTCACTATTCATACTACTTTAATTGTCCATTTACAAGATATTAAAAAACAGACAAGACAATCACAATCACATTATATCATAAACGTACCCAAACAATAGTTTAACCAAGAATCACAAGATGATAAGGTTAATAAAATTTATCCACACAATTATACACAACGTATCATGTAGTCTTTCACATTATTCACACACAAACTCATTAAACCGAATGTTCATCAGGGTATAACAATTCATTCACTCATTCAACCAAGTCATTTCAATTCAACCAAATTAATAAGAATACCATTTCACAATTTCTTTAACAATCACAAATGGCATTTCAAAGAGATTTACCTCCCCATAATCATTGTTCTACAGCAGATTAAATAAATAATCCAAACCATAAAATTACCCATCATTTTATTAACACCTAAGACAACCTACTAATACCCAACTCTTTTCATATTTCAATGAAACCTGAAACAACCACAACCTTCATCCAAAGGTACACAAATTTCCAGATTATAACAAGACCATTCAACTTCAATATGCATTAATTCAAAAAGAATTCATACAACCCAATTTAACCCTTTAAACATCCCCAAACATACACCTATTATTCCAGCTCATAATTATATCCAATATGAATATCAAGTTCTTAATTTACAATTAGAAATTAAAACACATGATATACCCATTTCCACCCACCAACTATCATATTCACTTTTCTACTTAACAGAGATAATACTCATTTAAGATTTTCATTTAGCAAAAAAAATTACAAATTAATAGAAATTATACATTATCACATTTCGAACAACCAATTCAAACCAAGATAGCTCCTGATACCAATAACACATATATCTATAATTTTTGGAACAACCAACATATCGAAACGGTTCCAAAGAATCAAACCACGAACACCAATTGTTTTCAAACGTTTACATGCAACTTATTAAAACAAGAAAGACAAGATCCCCATACCTTTTCCGAATTCTTACCACCTCCAAAATCCTACTTTTGCTTACCATCTTTGTTTCCCAATTTAAAACCACAACAAATATGGATATATCTTGATGCACTTTTGAAGTATTAAAACACATACACCACTCAATAAAATGCATAAACTTGATGAATTAGACACTTTCCAGTTAATATTCATTTGACCCTACAAAAACTGAAAGAAAACCAAATGTCGAACTCAAGTTACTCGTTGATGAAAAACATGATTGAAACTGGGAAGAAGATAACCCACTAAAGTGACGCAGAATGAACTCAATAAAACGCTGCACCAAATAAAAGCACAAAGAGTTGTAGAACGATGTACCTCCGTGACGTTATGAGCTCCGCTGTCTGTCGGTCCGCAGAACCCCCGTTGCAGGTTCGTCCACCGACTACGAATATGAAAGGAAAAGGAACCACGGCAATCCAAAGGAGAAATGAAAGAAATGAATGACAACAGGAAATAGAAGAAGGAAGAAAGGAAGATTGCGTACCTGCGAGGGAGAAATCAGATGGAATGATTTTGCGGATGGAATTAAGGGGGGAACTGATTTTAGGGTTCAGTGGAAGGGAGAAATTGAATCAGAAATTAGACGAAAATATTGGGTTTAGGTAGATGGGTTTAAGATATGAAGGGAATAAAATTTTAGGATTGTTAAAAGAAAACTTAAAGTAAAATTTTTAGAGGGAAAAATGTAAAAGAATTAGTAAATGAAGAAAAAAGTTATATTATTATTTGAGGAGGTTATAAACCTCTCTTAAAAGGAATTAAAACTCCCACAAACATTGTCAGTTAAATAATTTAAATTAAACATCTTAAGTTGTGTTAATTTGAGGGGGTTTTTTATACCCTCTCCAAAATAACCCCCTCTAAACAAGATTTTTTTTGTAGTACTACCCCGGCCGACCATCCATACTGACTGACCATTCCGGCCGAACAGACCATATGATTAGATTACAAACGATAATAGCTCATTAAAGCCCCTAATAGAGATTAAGGAGTGATTGGGCCGCCATTAGGCCGACAAAAAATAAAAACTCATTACAACCAGTATAAATAAGAGTTTCAGATGATTTATGGGAGGTGGCATAAGATGCACTATACTAAAAAATCTGAATTTTTTAGTTACAATTTAATGACTGTACATATTATATAAAAGTCAGTTTAGTGACTATATTATATAGAAAATAATTTAATGACTAAATATATAAAGATCAAAATATCTTCACTATATTCATCTTTAAATAATGAGATTTTGTTTTTAAATATGTTCCACCTCCTTGTTTGTTTACAAAATCTTTCATATTTTATATTTATTTGTAAATTTAATTTAATGTTAAAAGAAATTATAAATAACTAAAATTTATTTTTACTATAATTTAAATTATTGATTACAATATTTAACCATAAATTCATCAATTTTCTTTATACTGTGTTTAATTTTCTCACATTAAATTACTTTTGTAAAAATAATAATATTTAACTTATTTCAATTTTTACCCATTTAATAACATTAAATAAATTTGCATTATTTGCAAATTTTTATAGTGGAAGGGTCCTATTAAACTAATTTCATCCTATTTTACTTCAAATAATTAAAAAGTCTAATATTTCATCATTGAAAATTTTTCTATCGATACACGAAAAAAAAAAAACACAGAACAAAATTAATCAATACACAACAAATCAATAATCATCGATAATAATAATATATATAAATCACAAACACACAACAAATTTTTAATATAATATTATATTACTCAAATAAACAATTTCAAATTTAAAAAAAATAATATATACAAATCTCAATCTAAAAAATAATACTATATTACCGTAAAAACAGAGTTTACCAAAACCCTAAATCCAATAAACACACAATAATAAATGAATGTTCTGCAAGTCAACAAGTTATTCATTCAAGGAGAAGAGACAAAGACATAGTCACTACTTCAAACATAACACAATACAATGGAAGAAGAACGAAAAGTTACTATTGATAGAAAAACGTGAAATGAAAATTGAGTAAAAACCAAATCAAAACAAAAGATTATAAATGAAAGAATCTAAGAATGTTAAAAAGATCAAAGTTTTGTGTACAAAAGTTAAAAAAGAAAAAATTAACTTGGTGACCTTCCTAATGATTGACAAGAAAAGAGGGACGAGAACAACCGTTAGTGAAAAAAACAAACTTAGCGACCGAAGATGAGAAAAATTGAACCGAAGAATACTAGGATAATCTTCTTTTGCCACACGGTTGCTGGGACGGTCTGCTTTCTTTATGGCAGCAGCATGTGCCACACGGAAACATTCGCGGGCGCTGCTTCCTTCCTGGAGACAGCATAACGTCTTTCGTTGGAAAAATTCGAAATAGCAATAAGCAAATGATTTTCTACCCTGTAGCGTAAGTTTTGACTCTTTTCCTTAACTCCATTTGTAAGAGAATGGATCTTTTATGGTGCAATTTTACAAAGTAAGGATCGATGATGAGGGAATTCCATGACTTGGAAACGCACTTGAATCACAAAACACTCTTCACAGGAAACCGACATAATTTCTATTATGAGGTCACGGAAAAATATTTCTGTGGTGAGCTCATCATGAGAATATTTCAGTCATGTCTTCTTTCCAAAACCCTTAGCGGTGATGTCACTACAGTTTACTTCGAAACTTTTAAATAAAAGTTATTTGACATTGACAACTTTCATAAAAAAATACAATAATCATATCAAAATTAACTTTAATACCGTTTGTTTTCGATTTTGTTCACTTTGTTTAACGTGAGATTATCCAGAAACCTAGGCAACCATCATCATCCCTCTCCATTACCAAAGACTCATAGATAATTATAAAATGATATTTCTTTTATATATATATATATATATTATTTACTATTTCTATTTTTCTTATTTCTATTTTTTTTATTATCTATATTAATTCTAATTAATTGAAGAAATAATTTGAAAATAAAACAATAAATACAAAAATAAGTAATAACTCCAATAGAGACCGATATAATTCAATTTCACATTTTGTTCATTTGGATTTGATTGTTTCATAGCTTTATAATTCAAATTAGGTTTCTCATATACATAACTACTACAAATGAGAATATCTCTTTAACCATTTTTTCAAGACACAACAACCATGACATCACCTCTAATTGCGTTACCATCGTCACCATCTTTGAAACCTACCGAAAAACCACACCTAAATCGTGCCACCATTATCACCATCTTTATTCATGCAAAAACTGCAAAAAAAACCACACCCAAATCATGTCACCATCGTCATCATCTTTGTTTACGCAAGTAGAAAAACCACGTCCAAATTGCACCACCATTATTACCATATTTATTCACGCAAAACCTAGACCGTAATCGAGTCTCCCCACGCATATAACCACCTAGAAATCCCAAGAAATAAAACTACAAAAAGAAGAAAATATAAATATGTAATTCTTCTGAAACCCTAGGACCCGGGTGCTAAGTGGTAGCTAAGTACAACAACAACTATGAAGTGCAAGTGAAACCCTAATCCCCAAAGACCCACCAACTTTTATCGTAAGTGGTAGCTAAGTACTTGCGACAACTATGAAAGCCAAATTGCAACCCTATTTCCCTATGGCAGATTGAAAAGATGAGATAATGTGACAGAACAAGCTATTTAAACACTAACAATATATACCGTGTGTCGATAATTATTTAGACAACATCATTAAAAATAATTTAATTGAACAAAAATTAAGATCGCATTAACCCTAAAAAAAATAAATCTCACAGTAAACAAAGTTAACAGAAAAAAAAAGCATTAAGCCGAAGAAAAAATAAATAATAGTGAGAAGTAATATCAAAATGATAGCAAATTTTTTTTTCTTTGGTGTCTCATGGCAATGATTGAGCTACCCGACCATTTCACCAATTCGCACACACCATTCTTTGTCCTCACTATATATAACAATCAGTCAACACAGCTTTTCATTGTCACTAACTTGATCACTTTCTTTGTCTTCACATTGAACTACGCAACCACCATTTCCTTTCTCTTTAGATCTCATTCCTGGAATCTCTCTTTCTTCTTTCTGTTTTCTTAATCTCTTTCCTACCACATTTTACCATAATTGTATACAAAGTCATTCAGATCAATGGTTAGGTGTAAAGAGCTAACCCAGTTAAGTGTCAGAACAAAGTCTAAAATAAATTAATAACACATTTTACAATCATTTTTATTATAATCTGTTTGGAATGTGATATATATATATATATATATATATATATATATATATATATATATATATATATATAGATATATATATTTTGTTATGCTTTAAACATTTTCACCTTCAAAAGCAAATTAAACTATATACAGTACTAATTATACATTCATCTGGCTAAACATAAATATATCATTTAAATCAATCTTAAAACCTCACAAACATTTTTACTTAATAAATTTTAAAATTAATACATAGTAATTAATAATTTTCAATATAATTTTTTTACACTTGTAATGAAGGTCTTTACTTCATATATAAATAAAAAATATCTATTTTTTGTATTTTAATTTGAGTTTGACATAATTTATGAAAGAGAATTTAAGAAAAGAAAGGGAGTAGGAAAAGAAATAAGAACTCTTAAGCAAGATATGAGGAGAATGAGGTGAATACTAGAAGGTAGAGATTACTTTATGCAACATTAATTCATGTCCAAATAAATTTTGACTCAAGATTTAAAAAAACTATATAATCTATGTTCATAGAAGAATTTACTATAAATCAGAAATTATAATTAGAGGTTTATCTCTTAACAAACTTTCACTTAACTATATTATTACAACGGTCATATGAAATATATCTATAATGATGAGGAAGACAATATTTCTCGAAACAAAATTGAATAAACATAGTCTCAGAAGACTATATCTTACCAGACTGTTCAAGGCCCATTAGATCATTTAGATGTCTTATTTTATTTAATCAAATTCATCACATTACACATGTAAGCATGTATCTATGTCAACTTATATCACTTACCAAAGATTTATATCAGTACATCTTCTAAGGACTAAAGTGAACATATCAGTAAATGTCGTACAAGCATATGTAACGAGTTGGTTCACATCATTATTAAATAACCCATTTAACATTTTATCATTTTTACTAAATTTCATTCTTTTCTTAATTATAAATTCATATATAAAAAACCATTCCAAAATGACATTGGTTGTTATTGGATCAGTTACCTACTATTCCAAAATGACATGTGATGTTAATGGATCAGTTCCCTGTCTACATATCAGAGGCAATTTTATATTTTAAAAATACACTGAAATTAGTTAGAAGATTAGATTGAAATTTTAATAACTCGTGACAGATCATCGTTTGTGGCCGTATAAGAAAGAGGATTAACTCCATTCCACATGCAGAACAAGAAGACAGAAGAGTGAGTTAGAAGGCGCAATGGGGAGTGGTGAACAACAGTCGTTGTTCGAGACTAGGAAAGACAGAGCAAGACACATTCGGAGGGTCTATGCTGTCTCTGTGTTTGTGGCCATATGCTTTGTCTGGGCATTCAGACTCAGCCACATACCCGCAAATGGGGAAGCTGGCCAATGGGCATGGCTTGGTTTGTTTCTTGCAGAACTCTGGTCTGGCATCTATTGGCTCTTTTATCAAGCCCTCCGCTGGAACATGGTCTTCAGAACAACCTTCCCCAACATACTCTCTCAAAGGTTCATCTTTTCCACCTTTACTATACAAAACTTGTACAACAACCCAAACTTCCATGTTCCAACGTAACTACTCATCATTTTGTGTGTGTTTGAATTTGGCAGATATGAGAGTAGGTTGCCGGGAGTGGACATCTTTGTGTTCACGGCGGATGCTGTGGTGGAGCCACCGCTGATGGTGATTAATACGGTGTTATCTGTGATGGCTTATGACTATCCGGCTCAGAAGTTGAACGTGTATCTCTCAGACGATGGGTGTTCGGAGATAACCTTTTATGCACTTTTAGAGGCTTCTTCCTTTGCCAAGCATTGGATTCCATTCTGCAAGAGATTTAAGCTGGAACCGAGGTCACCTGCTGCCTTTTTCAACAACACTCATGCCTCAACAAAATCACACGATCATATCTATGTCAAACACTTGGCAACCATCCGTGTATGCACATATTCACCGTCACTTTTCTTTCTACTTTCATCTCGATTTCATACAATGTGCTTTGAAGACTCTGTATTCCTTGTCACAACGATGTTCTTGAATTTTATTTGCAGAAACTATACGAAGAAATGAAAAGGCGAGTAGAAGATGCAACCAAGTTGGGTGTACCCAGTGAAGCACGCTCTAAGCATAATGGGTTTTCCCAATGGGAGAATTCATATTCCTCACGACGTGATCACGACACCATTCTTCAAGTAGATTATTTAACATTCTAAAACTGTGTTTGAGAGAATCACATGTTAAATATTTTCGACTGTCTAGTAACTTGGATGCATGTTTGGTGTTGTGGTTAACAGATAGTTCTGCATAAGAACGATTTGCATGGGTCAAAGGATGAAGATGGATGTATTTTGCCAACATTAGTGTATATGGCTCGTGAAAAGAGACCTCAATATCATAGCCACTATAAAGCCGGAGCTATAAATTCATTGGTAGTTACAACCCTTTCATTTCTTAAAGAAAAATCTGCATGGAGCATGCATCTCAATTTATGTTATAAAAACCTCTAACTTAAAAATATGCGTAAGCAACTTAATTAGATGGAAAATGTTTGTTCGACAACAATATTTTGCCAACTTTTTGACAACGCCACGTGGCATTGTTTCATTGATTGGTTTTAAAAGGCTTTTTTAAAAGGTGGAATTTGTTCAGAAGGGCAATTTTGGAATGAATTTGGATAGAAACTCCTTTTAGCAGTTTATTTTTTCAGATTCACTTGCAGTTTGGTTTTCTCAACTCTCTCTCCACCATTGAAGCTTCCATCTCTCTCCACCATTGAAGCATCCATCTCTCTCCACCGTTTGGGTTCTCTTCGTTCCTCGCTTTTCTTCACCACCATTGAAATGTTGTTTCTCTCTCCCTTTTGAGTTTGAGTTCGACTTTTCTTACTTCGTTTCTTGGGTCATTTGGTCACTGTCGAGGATTTTGTCTCTCTCTCAATTTCCCCATTTTTTGATGCTGTGACTGTGGGCTCGTTGGCGGTATATATCCCTCATTTTGGAATTTTGTTGATTTTGGCGTGCATTGTCGTTGGCGACATTTTCGTGGTTATGTAAGTCTTTGGCTTTTGTCTCCCATTGTGGTTGGCGGTATTTCTCCCAAGGTTTGGGTTTTCTCACACACACCGTAGAGGTTGGTATCACCAAGGTTTGGGCTTTTTCGCACACACCATTGATTCATTACCAAACTTCACATTAGAAGTTGTAGAAACCATCAACCATGACCAACAAGGGTCCTTCATTCATAAAATCTTAAAAACACTCATAACAAACAAAAAACAATCATGGGGAGCGCGGTTGTCACACCTGGGTAGCACAGATCAGCTTTCAGTACAAAACTGCAAATTTAACCTGGTAATCGAATACAACCTTTCTTTAAGCGATTACAAGTGCATGTCTCCAGTGTGTATGGTGCAGGACCTAACCTGCGTTGCTAAGACCACCTAGGATGGGTCTTCCCTACACAGAAGACTTACTAAACTTCACACTACAAGTTGTGAAAACCATCAACCATGACCAACAAGGGTCCTCCATTGACAATATCTTAAAAAGACACTCACAACAAACAAAAAACAATCATGGGGAGCGCAATTGTCACATTTGGGTAGCGCAGATCAACTTTCAGTACAAAACTACAATTTTAACCTGGTAATCGATTACAACTTCTCTGTAAGCGATTATAAGTGCATATGTCCAGTGTGTATGGTGTAGGAACATGTTAGCTCATTGAATTGTTGAGAAAAAAGGAAAAATTCAACAAAAATAGAGAATGGGGAGCAGTGTTCATATAGCTGGGGAGTGCAGTTGAAGTTTCTGTACAAATTACCCTTTTTCCTCTGGTAATCGATTATAGGGGTCTTGTAATCGATTACCAGAGGAAAAAGGGTAATGTGTACAAAAACTTCAACTGTACTCCCCAGCTAGATGAACACTGCTCCCCAACTCTGTTTTTTTGAACTTTGCTACTTGTTTTGTTCTTAACTTTCTCCACCGAACTCCAAATGACTTGATTCTTGTTTTGTTGGAATCTAGACTCAAAGAGCTTTCCAACAAAACAAGAATCAACTCATTTGGAGTTCGATGGAGAATGTTATGAGGAAAACAACCAGCAAAGGTCAGAGGTGGTAGAAATATATAAAACGTTAACTTTAAGGAATTAACTGCACCTACTCAGATGTCCAAAAATTATAAATTAGTAGTCATTGGAAAGATATTTGAGTCTACTTTCTAATAAAAAAAGAATCACATCATTTGGAGGTCTGTGGAAAAAGTTATGAGCAAAACAACCAGCAAAGGTCAGAGGTGGTAGAAATATATAAAACGTTAACTTTAAGGAATTAACTGCACCTATTCAGGTGTCCAAAAATTATAAATTAGTAGTCATTGGAAAGATATTTGAGTCTACTTTCTAATAAAAAAAGAATCACATCATTTGGAGGTCTGTGGAAAAAGTTATGATTAAAATAGTCAGCAAAGGTCAAAGTTGACAGCATGGGTTATGCACCTCACCTCAATTGGAGAAAACCACCTATAGGTGTTTGAACCAAGGTAGTTCAAGTTCATGACAGTTTTTGCACAACTCGTAGAGGAAGAAGTTATTAACTTCTGCAATCAATTTGATCGACAACCATCTTCTTAAATTACATTTCATTGTATACTGTTATGTATCTTTTCATTTCAAAACTTGTTGTTTCGTGAAATGTCATTACGTTTTTTTATTAATGTATGTGCTTTTTAATATTGTTATAATTTTTCATTACTCAATACCCTTCATTATTTCGTTTATATTTGTTTAATATTGAAGTATTCCAACTTGAAGTGTTCCATTAATGATCCATCCATAAAACCTTCAAAAGACAGTCATAACGAATCCAAAATATTACTGGGGAGTGCTTAAGCCACGTCTGGGTAGCACTCTTCAACTTTCGGTACAAAAGGAGATTTTTCTACTGGTAAGCGATTACCAGCTCCCTGTAATCGATTACAACAACATCAGTTCTTTGTCAATGGTGCAGGAACTCACCTCTCAACCCAGAAACACCTTAACTTGGTCTTTCAATGATGACGAACAAACAACTGCAAAAATGGAGGAGGGAGAACACTGCTATGAAGAGAGAAGTTGAAATGAAATTCAAATCCCTAAAATGGAGAGAGAAGACAGTGAAAAGGAGAGAAGATAGAATTCGAAAACGAAGAGGGCAGTTTCGGAATCCAAACTTCAACCCATTCTAAATCAGATTTTAAATTAAAAAAAACATTCAAATTCGACCAATTAAAACTTGACACGTGGCGTTGTCAAATCTTTGTCAAATTGGCGTTGTTGGAATATCGCGATCCTAATTAGATTTACTTCAGCTAAAACAGATAATTCTATCCACCCAATGAAACTCACGGGGTTAAAACTTTGTTTGGTACTACAAAAGAAATAGCAAACAAGTAATATGACCGTATTATTTTCAAATCATATAGAATAATAATATTTTGCCAACCATTATTTTAATAATTACTTATGTTATAATAAAATAATAACATAAATATTTAAATTAATCAGATAATTTTTTAAATATTTTCGTGAAATTGGTATGTAAAACAAGAATTGTTAAAATATAATTATTCTACAGTTGGTGAATGACCTCGTATGATATTGTATAAGTTATTTACATTGACACATAAATGTCAATGATACATTGTCTATACATAAGTATTGCCTAATCATGTGGGTCAGTACTTTACGAAATATTATTCTGTCCTTGAATATAACATTATTTTCTTTGACCAAAATGTAGCTAAGAATATCGTCAAAGATTAGCAGAGGGAAAATCATTCTATTTCTGGATTGTGACATGTATTCAACAAATTCACAATCAGTGAGAGATGTTCTATGTTTTTTCATGGATGAACACAAAGGCCAAAGAATTGGTTATGTGCAATTGCCACAATATTTTGACAATATTGGTCAGAATGATCTGTACGGGAATGCTCTATCAGAAACTATGCAGGTGAGTTAGATCTTTTTTAATGATCATATAATTTAGTGAAAATCATATATATAATAATAATTTCTTTACTTCAGGAATAAAAAAGCAACTGAAATCACAATGAATATATATTAATTAATTTCACACTATCTCTATCACTTTGAAGATACACCTCCATGGTGAAGATGGTCTGGGTGGCCCTTTGTGCATCGGAACTTGTTGCCTTTTCAGAAGAGATGCTCTTTGTGGGAAGAAGTTTAATAATCAAGAAGAAAATGGCTGCAATGATGAGAGCGAGAAAGAAGTGGTTGAAGTAAACATGCAAAAACTAGAAGAAGAAGCAAAGGCTTTAGCAAGTTGCACCTATGAGAAAAATACTCTGTGGGGGAAAAAGGTGATTCATTCATCTCTTTTTCTACTTTGCAATCACAATCAGTATACTGATATAATGAATTTCTGTTACTGCAGATTGGCCAAGTATACGGATGTCTTGTGGAGGATGTGATAACAGGGTTTCGGATACACTCACAGGGATGGAAATCAGTGTGTTACAATCCTCCAAGAAAGTGTTTTTTAGGTGTTGCACCAACCAACTTGCTTCATACACTTGTTCAACAGAAGAGATGGGCACAAGGTGACTTACAAATTTTGTTATCTGAGTTCAGACCAACATGGTACGGTGATGGAAAGATCAATTTATTCCTACTATTGGCATATGAGTACACTATGTGTTTTGCAACCATTTCCTTGCCAATACTATATTACTCCATCATCCCTTCACTTTATCTACTTAAGGGCATTCCCTTGTTTCCAAAGGTAATAAACACCTCCTGTTCTCATTAAGAAAAATGATACTTTGAGACCCATAATTCTTTTACATTTATTTGATACTATCTTTTCTTATTTTTTATTTTCTTCTTTTTCGAAAAGAGTAATGGTATCATGATTCACTTTTACATTAATTTAACACGGAGTATAAAGATAAAATGGTCATAAAAGTATAAACTTTTATTTTTGAAAAATGTCACCTTAATTTTTTACCTTCATTTGACACTATCCTTCTTTACTTTTTATTCTCTTTTTTTTCGAAAAAGATACAAAAGTTTACATTTTTATAACTATTTTACCTTTGTACTATGTGTCAAACGAATGTAAAAGTTTGGCATGCTACCATTACTCTTTATTTTTTTAAGAAAGAATAAAATAAAAAGTAAAGATAGTGTTAAATGAATGTAAAATATTTAGGTGTGTCAAACAATCATTTTTCTTTTGAAAAACTCCAAAAATTAACTCTTTTAAGATTATTTTATCCTTATTATATGTGTTACATTTATTATGTGTCAAATGAATGTTAATGTGTGTCATGTTACCTTTAATTTCTGACTAAATACTAACATATTTGAATATTTTCTCTAAATGACATATGTGGTTGGACAGATGTCAAGCTCATGGTTGATACCATTCGTGTATGTCATTGTGGGGGAAACTATTTATAGTTTGGTTCAAAGTTTGAGTATGGGAGGATCAATCCAAGGTTGGTGGAATGGTATAAGAATATGGTTGTACTTGAAAACAAGTGCCTTTTTCTTTGCCTTCGTAGACGGCATCTTGGGATTCTTTGGATATTCAAATTCATCCTTTGTAGTCACAGCAAAGACCATAGAAGATGATGCTGCACAACGTTACGAGAAAGAGATCATGGAGTTTGGAAGCTCTTCTCCTTATTTCACTGTTCTAGCAACACTTGCATTGCTCAATCTGTTTTGTTTGCTTTCAACTTTAAAGGATTTTGTCCTTGCCAAAAGTGCTTTTTCTGGAGAGCAAATGGCACTACAAGTTCTTTTGTGTGGCGTTTTGGTTGTCATCAATTCTCCCATATACCAAGCCATTTTTCTGAGGAAAGATAAAGGTAGAATTCCAACCTCTCTATCTGTTAAGTCTACTGCATTGGCTTTCACTGCATGTGTCTTCTTCAAACTGTTCAATTCAGTAAATTGATGCAGTCTTTGCACTTCATTATTTTCCAACTATGTTTAGCTTTGCATTCAAATAAATGTATTTTATTATGAGATTATTCCATGTTATTTCTTTATTCTTTCATACTTATCTCTCCATAATCAACATAACACCAAATCAAAGACAAATGAATATATATTAAGAATACGAGAACCAGAATTTCGATAGAAATTTGCTTGCTTTGTAAAAAGTGTTTATAACTTCTTAATTACTAACATTCTTCAAAGAAAATAAATCATGTTAACATGGATTTATTGACTATATCTTGACATAATATACACGTAATTTTTTTATTGAGTTTAAATAATCAACACAACAAAAATTAATAAAATAAATTAATGATAAAATTATATTTGCATTAAAATGTTATTAAAAAATCTGTTTCAAAATATTATTGGTCATAGTAAAATATATACAAACAAATGTAATATGTGTTTTACATTTGCATTATGGGCTTGAGAATGTAATCATGATGTTATTTCAGTAAACATATACTTAAAATCAAGTATAAGGTTTCCTTGCATCTCCTCGTAATATTTGTACATAGCTGAAATTAATTACTTTTAATTTAAATCATGAGGATTTTTTATAATATTTTAAACACTTGTTTATTTTATTATTGGCAAATATTATCTTACTGACTTGGATATCCGTCATTCAATGGTTTCTGGGACCTTATAAAAGTGTAATATATCATCTTCAACATTTAGATTGGTCCCAAATTTCAAATGAAAAATTAAAATATTTAATTTTACTCTAGTTTGAGAAGTATTACTAAAGAATTAGCGTTTGCAAAAAGCAAGACATCAGAGTATCTAAAAGAATTACAAATTTTCCACTTAAAATTCAAATCTCTATCTTTTGGGCATAACTATATATTAATAGAAAAGTAAAGAGAAAAATGTAATAGTAAAGATGATTGTGATATATAACTGAAGAATGACAACAACCAACACAAGTAAATGTTAGATACAAATCAAAGAAGTGAGAAATATGATCAGAGATTGATGGTAAAACATATGCAGTATTACCATTAAAATAATTTTGATATTTTGTTGTTTGTTTCTACAATTAAGGTGAAAACCAAATAGTGTGATAGATTTGCTTAGCATATTTATAAATATATAACTTCTAACTAATTTGAGATTTTTTTTTCTCTAGTCCAATTTTTTGGTTAGATAATTCTCTTTATCCATTTTCAAATTCAGTAATAAACATATTAAATTTGTGCTAAAAATATATATAATAAATATTTTTAACAAAAGTAATTTATTTTTAATTGATTACTATTCAAAATTAAAATACGATTTCAAAAATAAAAATACAATAAATAATTTTAATAGAAACTTTCTTTGTAAATAAATATGTTACTTTATTAGTGTTTTAAGAATTTTTTTTTCTGTAACTTTAGAGTAAAAAACATTTTTACAATTTCATATCCAAGCGATTTAATAATTAATTTTAATTGAAAAAAGCGTTTGTTATAATGTTAATCAAACATTAATTTGATTGTTATTGAAGGTGAGTTTTTCAAAAATAATATAACACTATTTTATATACAAAATAAAAAAAAAACTTAACAAATATTTTGTAGACAGAATAAAAATAAACATAAAATTTAGAAACTGATATATTAAGATGTTTGAAGTTGCATTTAAAAGAAAATAGAAAGTGTTAAGTCAAAGTACATTTATGAAATATTATAGTAGTAAAGTCAAAGAACTTTTTAATTATGGTAAGAAAATTATAAATTAGGTAAAATGAGGTTTCACGGTCAAACATAAACTTTACACATATACATATATTTATTACCTAAAAATGAAAATGGTCTTTAAAACACATACTAATGCAATAATAGACTGGTCCTTAATAATTTAAACATATTCATTACGGTTTAAGGCGTTTGTGTCATTTCTAATAAAGTTTTAAATTATTATGCCATTTATAGTTGTTTTATTTTATGTATATTATAGTTTTGTTATAATTATTTTTTTCTTTATATTAATTAAATAAGGACAATTAAAATATTAATATTATTATAATATTCAAATTTAAAAATACCCAGATAAAAATAAATATTTCTGTTCAAAAATCGATAATTGAAATTAAATATTTTTGTTGAAAAATGGATAATTGAAAAGAAACAAGTATATTTTGAACCTAGAGATGATCTCTCTCCCACGGCATCTCACCTCCCCCACCAAATATAGCCTCTGCACCGACCTCTATCAATTTAGAAACTAATTGCTAACTAATATGCTTCAATATTTATTTATTTACTTTAATATGACATGAAAATAAGCATTTCAAAAATAAAGAACAAATCAATATAAATAAGGAATAAAAAGGTGAAATTTTCATTTACGTTATATTACACGAAAAGAATAAATTACCGATATAATAAAGTACATTTTACTTACAAATTTTATTAACAGATTTAAAAATTTAATTATTAATAAAAATACTGTGGGTAATGAATTTATTAATAAAATCTATTGGTTAATTAGAATTTTTATTATCCACAAATGTATTTATTGATAATATCTGTTGATGAATTCCATTAATAATTTATAAGGTTTATTATTGATAGATATTTTTTTAATAAAATTCATGAATAAAATGAGTGTTAAAAGTTTTTATGGTGAACTTTGATGATGTTGTGAAAACTTAATTGATAATAGATTTTTTTTGAAGTCATACCTCAATCCATTAGTATTTAAACTTTTTGAAATTTTGTTGATGAATTTATTGATAATTCAATTTTTTAAAATACTTTTGGTAAAATAATTGTCTATTTTATCGTTAAATTTAACAAGATATTTGTTATAAAATAATTAAAAATAAATGAAAAAAAGAAAAGAATAAAAAGGAAGAATAAGAGAGATGGAACAGAAAGAGGAAGAAGAAAATGAAAAGAAAAGAAAAAAATTACAAATGACAATCATGGATGTCACTGTGACAAGCCGTGAAAGTGACAGTGAGGTGGAATTAGTGGCTGCGGAGGAAAACAGGAAGAGAAAAAAAAATTGAAGAGTCGAATACAATAATTACAACCACAATGAAATGGAGGTGAGAAGAAAAGGATAACTAAATAAACAAAGAATAAAAAAAGAAAAATGAGGAGAAGGAAAAAAAAATACTTAATTATAATATTTACTAATATATATGACTGATGATTAAAATTCATCTATAATTATTGATGAATATTTTATATTTATTGAGAAAATTTATCAATAAACATTTTACTAATATATTTTTAACACTAATAAATTTAATTTATTAATATATATGTTTGTAATTATCAACAAGTTTTATAATGTTTTTGTAACTATCAACAAATTTTATCGTTTTGATAAATTATTTAGAGTTATTTTCTTAGTGTAATCTTAATATAGTTTTATCAATTTAAAAGATAAATTCATAATAAGTTTTATAATGGTTATTTATGATACACACACACATATATATATATATATATATATATATATATATATATATATATATATATATTATTATTTAGTGTATATTAAATGTCAATAAACTTTTTTTCTTCCTATAAATAATTTTCTGTTAAAAGACGGATATTGTACAACCATTTCAAATGATTATTATTTTCCATGTTTAACCACCATTTTCAATTATAATTTTTGTAAAAAGTACAACTGTTGTATGTGTTACATATCACAAAATAAAAAGTCAAGATATTTGCTTCTTAGAAAGTATGTTTTATCTCTAATAATGTAAATAAGAAAATATTATAAAAATGTAAATTAGATAACTTATCCATACTATTATATAAAACGATTTTTTTCCACGTTTTGTTTCCTATATTTTAAATAGACGTTCAATTGTACACTCGAAACACCTTACATATAATGCAATATTTAACATTTAGTTTATAATAAAAACGAATTTCTCTTTGGATTTTTTTTGTATTTCTTAAATTATTGCTGGCTATTTTGGAGTTAGTATGCAAGTTGAATTTAGTGATACCCATTGAATGATACTTTTAATCTACAATATCGATGGGGACTATTGAAAAGGAACTTCCCATCAGAGTATACGTACGTTTTGTTTTTGTCAATGTTTTAATTTGTTCCGATTACTGACTTTTTCATCTACAGGACACACCTTTAACTCTACAAACGAAAGCACTTTCACAATTATTATTTATTTTTCAACACATCACAAATCTTATAATTATTATTTTATTAATTTCTCACAATATTTAATTCCAAATATACTCTTCATCATATTATTTTATTAATAAACTAACTCTGTCCTATCGTTATAAACATAAACACGTGACTTTTAGTCCCTGGCGGTATGTGTTGATCACTATGTATCATTGCTGATATTCGTCAGTGCACTCGTCACCTTCGTTTGGAGTCTTCGTGGTACCGTCAGTGTAGCATCCATCACTCATAACAGATCATCGTCTATGGCTGTATAAGAAAGAGGATTAACTCCACTCAACGTCGACATCAAGAACACAGAGGAGTGAGTTAGAAGGCGCAATGGGAAGTGGTGAACAGCAGTCATTGTTCCAGACTAGGAAAGACAGAGCAAGACACGTTCGGAGGGTCTATGCTGTCTCTGTGTCTCTGGCCATATGCTTTGTCTGGGCATTCAGACTCACCCACATACCCGCAAATGGGGAAGCTGGCCAATGGGCATGGTTTGGTTTGTTTCTTGCAGAACTCTGGTCTGGCATCTATTGGCTCTTTTATCAAGCCCTCCGCTGGAACATGGTCTTCAGAACAACCTTTCCCAACATACTCTCTCAAAGGTTTATCTTTTCCACCTTTACTATACAAAACTTGTACAACAACCCAAACTTCCATGTTCCAACGTAACTACTCATCATTTTGTGTGTGTTTGAGTTTGGCAGATATGAGAGTAGGTTGCCGGGAGTGGACATCTTTGTGTTCACGGCGGATGCTGTGGTGGAGCCACCGCTGATGGTGATTAATACGGTGTTATCTGTGATGGCTTATGACTATCCGGCTCAGAAGTTGAGCGTGTATCTCTCAGACGATGGGTGTTCGGAGATAACCTTTTATGCACTTTTAGAAGCTTCTTCCTTTGCCAAGCATTGGGTTCCATTCTGCAAGAGATTTAAGGTGGAACCGAGGTCACCTGCTGCCTTCTTCAACAACACTCATGCCTCAACAAAATCACACGATCATATCTATGTCAAACACTTGGCAACCATCCGTGTATGCACATATTCACCATCACTTCTCTTTCTACTTTCATCTCCATTTCATACAATGTGCTTTGAAGACTCTGTGTACCTTGTCACAACGATGTTCTTGAATTTTATTTGCAGAAACTATACGAAGAAATGAAAAGGAGAGTAGAAGATGCAACCAAGTTGGGTGTACCCAGTGAAGCACGCTCTAAGCATAATGGGTTTTCCCAGTGGGAGAATTCATATACCTCACGACGTGATCACGACACTATCCTTCAAGTAGATTAACTTTCTAAAACTGTGTTTGAGAGAATCACATGTTACATATGATCGTTAAGCAATATTTCTAACTGTCTTGTAACTTGGATCATGTTTGGTGTTGTGCTTAACAGATAGTTGTGCATAAAAACGACTTTCATGGATCAAAGGATGAAGATGGCTGTATTTTGCCAACATTAGTGTATATGGCTCGTGAAAAGAGACCTCAGTATCATAGCCACTATAAAGCCGGAGCTATAAATTCATTGGTAATACATATAATTTCAACCCTCCATTTCTTAAAAAATAAAAATTTGAAGGGACAATGGATTCTCAATTATTTTTAATCATAATTCTTTGACACCCAATAAATTTTTACATCTATTATATGTGTGTGTGTGTATATATATATATATATATATATATATATATATATATATATATATTTTAAATTAGTGGAACAACTCTTAAACCCTATACTAATATGTTTGGATTTTTCTTTTTCCCTCAAGAGAACCAAAATTTCAAATTTTAGTTGACTTAAATTACGATAAATTGTTTTCTTAAAAATAAAACTGAACTTAATTTTTTAATTAAACTTAATCACACGTCCGTAACCTTTCACGAAATATTATTGTATCCAGAGTCATTGAATATAACATTATATTTCTTTGACCTGTGTGTAGCTAAGAGTGTCTTCAACTATTAGCAATGGGAAAATCATTCTAATTCTAGATTGCGACATGTACTCAACCCATTCTCAATCAGTGAGAGACGCTCTATGTTTCTTCATGGACGAAGATAAAGGCTCAGAAATTGCTTACGTGCAATTTCCGCAAAGTTTTGATAATATTGGAAAGAATGATCTCTACGGGAATTCTTTATTTGAAATTCTGCAGGTAAGTTAGTTAAAAATGTGTTGAAAATATATAATTAATTTTGATGAAAATATGTGTAGTAATTTTCTTTCTTTAAGCATAGATAGCATTATTATGGTGAATACTGATGTTTCGCTAAAAGTAATTTTACACTGTCTTGATCACTTTGAAGATAGACCTCGCTGGCACAGATGGTTTTGGTGGCCCTATTTTCATTGGAACTTGTTGCTTTCTTAGAAGAGAGGCTCTCTGTTCGAACAAGTTTAGTGGTGAATACAAAAATGATTGGAATGATGAGAATGAGAATGAGGTGACTGAAGTAAACTTGCATGAACTAGCAGAAAATTCAAAGGCTTTAGCAGATTGCACTTATGAGAAAAATACTTTATGGGGGAAAAAGGTAATTTAGTAATCTCTCAACACTTTCACGTTCACAATCATCATCAAAAGAAAAATATTTTTTTAACACCCTAATTTCTTTTACATTCAAATTACACTACCATTCTTTATTTTTTACTCATTTTTTCAAAAAATATCAGAGTTTACACTTTTATAACCATTTTATTCATATATTATGTGTCAAATGAAGATAAAAGTGCCATGATACGTTACTCTAATCAAAATGATTTGTTTTGTTGTAGATTGGTTCAATATATGGGTGTCTTGTGGAGGACGTGGTAACAGGGTTATGGATACAGTCACAAGGATGGAAATCAGTATACTGTAACCCATCAATAAGAGCTTTTTCTGGTATTGCTCCAACTAACTTACTTCGCTCACTGGTTCAATTGAGAAGATGGGGTGAAGGTCAATTGCAAATTTTGTTTTCTGAGTTCAGACCTAAATGTTATGGTCATAACAAGGTCAAATTAGGCCTACAATTGGGATATTTGCATTATAACACCTTTGCAATCACTTCCTTATCAGTACTATATTATTCCATCATCCCTCCACTTTATCTCCTTAAGGGCATTTCCTTCTTTCCAAAGGTATGTCCTTTTCTCACAAAAATCACAACTTTACAGCATTTTCTTCTCTCAAACTCCACATCAAACACAAACTCACATTCTAAATTACTCAAAATTTATGGTTCAGCAGTTAATTAATGTTGCTAATATTTGTGCTTAATCTATTGGTTCAACAGATGTGTAGCTTATGGTTCATACCTTTCGCATGTGTAATTGTTGGGGAAATTGCTTATAGTTTGATTGAGGGTTTGAGTAAGGGAGGATCAATCAAAGGTTGGTGCAATGGTATGAGAATGTGGTTGTACGTGAGATCGAGTTCCTTTCTGTTTTCCTTGTTAAGTTTCATCTTAGGATTCTTTGGACGTTCAAATTCATCATTTTTACTCACGTCAAAGGTCACAGAAGATGATCTTGCTCAACGTTACGAGAAAGAGATCATGGAGTTTGGAACCTCTTCTCCTTATTTCACTGTTCTAGCAACAGTTGCTTTGCTCAATCTGTTTTGTTTGCTTTCAACTTTAAAGGATTTGGTCCTTGAAAAAGGTGCTTTTGTTGAGAAAATGGCATTACAAGTTCTTTTATGTGGATTTTTGGTTTTTATCAATTTTCCCTTATACGAAGCCATTCTTATTAGGAAGGATAACGGTAGAATGCCAACCATTCTTTCTGTGAAGTCTACTACATTGGCTTTCACTGCATGTGTCTTCTTCAAACTATTCAATTGAGTAAATTGATGCAGTCTTTGCTTTTATCCTCTGATTGGCAAAGATATTTGTTTGCATTATTTTATCTCAATATGTTGTCTTTCCATTGAAAAATATGTACTTATTGCCATACTATTAATCTGAAATGGAAAGAAATGTTCAACTGCAACAACAATATGCTTTTGTTTGCAAGTGATTTTGTTTGCCACTTGTCTTTTTATCATCTCTTGCTCAGTGTAGCTTTCAGCAGAAGAAGGATGGTTAACATCCCATTCACAAAACTTTTGTAATTGGTTTTAAAAGCTGCAGAGAGATTGCATATATAGAGCTAAATAAATCAAGTTTTAATGGAACTTTTTGAAGACTTTCAATTCGTTCATATATATTCTTATTCTTTTATAGGTTCTCTGTTTTTGGAAACATAGATATGTTTTCTGATAAGTTAAATAATAGCTATCAGAAAATAATATAATCTCTTTTTTCAAGAAGAAGTATAACTTTATGCTTTTTTATGCACGAGAAACGTAAGTTACGGTTAACAATTTGTTTTAACAATTTTTTTACAATAAATTATGAATTACTATTTTATTAGTTTGTATATTTAAAATCGTTTTCATCACAAGTTATTATATAAACAGTTATAAAATAAAGTTGTTAAAAAATATTTTTCTATTGATAATAATAAATAAAAGATTTCACTCTCCTTTCTTCTTTTCTTTTTTCTATTTTTTATCTCAATATGTTCTATTTTTTCCCACGTACGAAGCCATTCTTATTAGGAAAGATAAGGGTAGAATGCCAACCATTCTTTCTATGAAGTCTACTACATGGGCTTTCAGTGCATGTGTCTTCTTGAAACTATTCAATTGAGTACATTGATGCAGTCTTTGCTTTTATCCTCTAATTTGCTTGCATTATTTTATCTCAATATGTAGTCTTTCCCTTGAAAAATATGTACGGTTATTATGAACTTATAGCCGTTTGGTCCGTTCGCTTATCTCGATAGTAAGAATTAATGTGTAATTAATATTATAATGACTATTAACGAGTAATTAAAGTTTGTATTAATAATCATTAAGAGGTAATTTAATTAGTGAGTATCAAAATGTGTTCTGCATATCACCTCAATACCCTAATCGGTCACTAAAACGCGATTATTCTCCTCCCATTTCAGTATAAACATGTACTGTTGTCATACTGTTAATATGAAATGGAAAGAAAAATTTGCCACCTGTCTTTTTATCATCTCTTGCTCGGTGTAGCTTTCAGCAGAAGAAGGATGGTTAACTTCCCATTCACAAAGCTTTTGTAATGGTCGACCTGCGTCACAAACTTTTTTTTCTCTCACTTTGCATACGCACCATGAAGAAATTCTGATTTAAACTGTATTCATCTAAAAATTCAGACAATCATAATCTGAGGGAAGAGATGATGAAATGTAATTGATGAAAATCTTAGTCATTGAAAAGAAATAATATAGCAATGTGAATACGATGATGAACGATTTTCCGGAGAAAAGAGATATTCCAGGAAAAAGAGGAGAAAATTTAAGATGGAAATGGTGTTTTTGGATAAGAGGGAGAATTATTTGTAGTGTAGATATATTAGAGAACTCAGTGTTGAAAAAAAGGAGTAGCAACTTCAAATGGGAAAGGAAGAAACCCATCACAACCAAGTTTATCAAATGATGCATCAAGGATAAAATATATCTAAGTTGAAATAATAATGATAATACTTTAAAATAATATTAAAGTATGATGTAATAAAATATCAATTCAAATATATTTAAAATTTTAAAACAACATTTAAATAAAATTAAATGTAAGATATAAATTTAAATAAATTTAATCTTGGTAAAAATATTTTTAAAAATATTAATTTTAATAAAAATATTAATATTATTTTTAAAAATATTATTCTAATAAAAATTAAATTTGATTTTAATTTAAAAAAATTCAATAATTGAATTAAATTAAAATAGTAAATATATTGATTAAATTGAGATTTTTTCTATCACACTCTCGTGTATAACACTCATTTTCTAAAATTAAAAAAATAGAATTGTATCACATTTTCTAAAATAGAAATATTCGAACAAATAAAAGAATCAACTGAGAATATTTTACTTAATAATTTTTTATGATTGAAAGAATTATATATTTTCTTTTTGGAATTTTGATTTGATGGTTTATTCTTAAAATTAAAAAAAAATAAAAATAAAAACCTTTATTATCCAAAGCATACCCAAAGAAAAGACTACGAAATTAAGAATCAGTAGTCGAAAGAATCTAAGCATGGCGCAGGTGCTGTACATGGCTTTACCTGTCCCCGCAAAACCCCGCAAAGCTGCATCCTCATCTTCTTCTTCCAAGCCATTGAAGCTTCCCCGTAGAAGCCGCTCCACCAACATATCCATTCCTACTGTCAAAGGTAACAACAATCAAAGCATGCTTTTTCATCTCCTGCTACAATGCTCCTACTTCATTCAATGCTTCTTTCACTATTGAATAAAAACTGAAACTTTCAGGCAGTGGCAAACGTTTGCTCAAACCCCAGAAGCTGAATTTAGAGGTTTCTCCTCACAGAGCTGGTGCATCCACTTTTTCCCTCATCGTCGTGTGTGCTTTGAAAGAAAGTGGAGTTTTTTATTTGTTGGTCTGGTTTTTGTCGATGTTGTAGTTTCAGCGGTGAGATTGATGCGAATTGAGCTCGGTGGTGCTTTTGCTGACCTTCTCAACGAGAAAGGGAAAGGTTCTGGTGAAAACGAGATGGGATATGTTCAAAGAACGCTCGGTTTTCGCACTCGGGAATTGAGTCATCATGACCTTAGATTGGTTAGTAATTTAGTTAGTTATTACTTTGAACCCTTTGAATCCTTTCTGTGCTTGCTTCACAACTTACATTGCAAAATGTTCTTTCTTATATTTAAATGTTCTCTTTAATATCTAACAACTTCAAGATTGGATGCT